>NC_045441.1:66087362-66098207 GCF_002776525.5 Piliocolobus tephrosceles | reverse complement strand
TTTTTTTTTTTTTTTTTTTTTTTTTTTTTTTGAGACGGAGTCTCGCTGTGTCGCCCAGGCTGGAGTGCAGTGGCTGGATCTCGGCTCACGGCAAGCTCCGCCTCCCGGGTTCACGCCATTCTCCTGCCTCAGCCTCCCAAGTAGCTGGGACTACAGGCGCCCGCCACCTCGCCTGGCTAGTTTTTTTTTTGTTTGTTTTTGTTTTTTTTTTGTATTTTTAGTAGAGATAAGGTTTCACCGTGTTAGCCAGGATGGTCTAGATCTCCTGACCTCGTGATCTGCCCATCTCGGCCTCCCAAAGTGCTGGGATTACAGGCTTGAGCCACCGCGCCCGGCCCCCCGGGTGATCTTATTCGCATCTATGGATTCCATTGCCACCTATATGAAAAACTTTTCTAAACTTATCTGCAGTCCACCATTCTCACCTAACATCCTGGCCCACAGAGCCATATACTCACTGGAGATCTTTAACTAGGTAACCTACAGATACTTCAGATAAATTGCCCTCTCTGCTGTCCTGTTTCTCCTACCTTGTAGCTTCCTGTAATCTGTATTTTATGTGCTCAAACAATATATATTGAATACATGCGTAAAATGAAATGAGTAAACACATGAAATAATGAGTTAATTCTTTAGAAAATACCTTTGCCTTCTGCTCAGAAAAATTTCCCAAGCATTTCTGAAAAATTATTTTCCTATTTTCTCTAATTATGGAAATCCTGACAAAGATTTAAGTATGAACTTTTGTTAACATTATATTTTACTTTAAATTAACAAATAATTGGCCGGGTGGTGCAGTGGCTCATGCCACTTTAATCCCAGCACTTTAGGAGGTCGAGGTGGGCAGATCATGAGGTCAGGAGTTCGAGACCAGCCTGATCAATATGGTGAAACCCCGTCTCTACTAAAAATACAAAAACACACAGACATGGTGGCATGAACCTGTAATCTCAGCTACTCAGGAGGCTGAGGTGGAAGAATCGCTTGAACCCAGTAGTGGGAGGTTGCAGTGAGCTGAGATAGCACCACTGCACTCCAGCCTGGATGACAGAGAGTGAGACTTTATCTTAAAAATAATAATAACAATAACTATATATTTATGGGGTAAAATGTGATGTTTTGGTACATATATACATTGCGGAATGATCTCATCAGGCTAATTAGCTTATCCATCACCTTGTATATGTATCATTTCTTTGTAATGAGAGGACTTAAAATCCATTCTTCTGGCAATTTCAAAATATGTAATACATTTTTATTAACTATAGTCACCATGCTGTGCAATAGATCACCAGAACTCATTCCTCCTGTTACTAGAGGCTGGTGGGGATTGAGAAAATGTGATGGGAAAGGGGAGATGCTGGTCAAAGAGTAAAAAGTCTAATCATCTTGAAAAAGATTGTCTTTAGTTACCATGATCCACCCTATTCCAATTTAATATCCTCAGAATCAATCCTGTACAGTTTATCACTTACTTATGAAGCTGTTGATGTTATCTGGTTTGGGGATGTTAATATGCCTAGATATTTGGTATCCGGTACCTGGAATTTAGACTGACTGAGAAAAATTAGGCCTTTTGTTTCTCATAAAATATGCATAACACAATACTGAGAAAATATTTTAGGAACATGAAGCTCACTCGTCTATCAAAACATTAATAAGCATTTTGTGAGCCTTTTCTAAGTGCCTGGCACTGTCTATATTTTATAAAAATATTAACATTTTTATTATGCAGATTGCTATATATGGGGAGGTGTGGTGATGGATGGCATCATACAGACATTAGTGGATTATAATTAAAATGAATTTTCAATTTTATCCATTTAGTTTTCATACTTTTAGTTTAAATAATCTTTAGAAGTTTGAAACACAAGTATTCTCTGAAGTTTTTTGCTAAAACTTCGATGATTTATACGGCACTTTGCCCTAAACAAAGCGATCTTCGACACAGGACTTGGATTCTCAAGAACATTAACCTCTGCAAGTTCTTTGCAAAGCAAAGGGCAAAGTGGTGATTCACTAAATCTAAAAATAAATACAAATTTTTCAAAGATGAAGGATCAAGCATCATAAGTCATCTCTGGGGTTTAATATAATAAGAATCTGTCATATATTAATCTCTTCATATTTCTCATTGCATAAATATGGTACTTATAAATGATACCAATTTCTCCAGTGAAATGTTATTTCTAAATAACAGTGGTAGAACAGGAATAACAAACATACACTATACCTGCTACCACTAGCAACAATCATAAATAAATGGTTAAAACACTTTGCTGATGATTCCGAAGGCAGCAGACTCAGGATCTCCACAGAGCACACTATAGGCAAACACTACCAGTTGACTGATGTTGGCATATGTGATGAAAACTATTTGTCAACACCTGCTCTAGAATTGCAGAATTTACAGAAAGCAACTTCACAGCTAAGTTTCTGCCTTATGTTATATGCACTCTCTACGCTTAACGTAATTCCTGATTTAATGTAGATACTGGAAAAATTTTGGTTAAACGAATAATGTAGTATTTTGGTGAATGTTTATAAAGCACAGCGACACCATTATAATCACTGTTTAAAGAACCCAAGTTGCTGCAAAAATTCTGAAATTGAAGCTTGTCTCACAGACATTAGATACTGTGTGGCCTCAAGGTTTCTTTACTCAAGGTCACTCTTTCAGCTTCACTCTTGGCTTCTGGGAAAGGAGACCTGCTTCCTAAAATCCTAAATTTGATTGTTTATGTAATATTTATTTATATAATATATTTTATATTTATAATATATTTTATATAATATATTTTATATTTATAATATATATTATATAATATATGTAATAAAGCTTTAATATATAAAAGATTTTCTAATTTAAAAATCAGAGCTGATACAAAAGGAGCTAAGAATTCAACATTTTATTTGATAATCAAGAGAGTAAGAACACAAATATTTAATGATAATCATAACACATTAAAATGTAATCCCTTTCCTCTCATGCCAAAGTGTAAGCTCTAAAAAGTAACCAAAAATGAAAATAATCTACAATAATTGACTCAGGTAATGGGAAATTCAAACTACCCTAAAAGATTTTGTTATCAGAAAGCATGCTTGCTGAGAAATAGAATTTTCATGAACGTTCATTAAACTTCTCAGGAATAACTTTTATCTTTGGGAAGTTCCTGTCTGGTAATAATTTCCTTGACATAAGGTCAGTGGGGCTAGCACCCCTTTCTATGATACTTTCTGTGGTCTTGCAATCAAATGCTCAGTTTAGCCCATTTTTACTTGTTCAAGTATAAAAGACACATAGGCATTTTCATATTTTTTTCTTAATCATGATAATAGCCTGCTTAATAGTGCCATAACTGAAAACATCTTAAAACATATAATGAATTAATTTTTCTATATTCTGATCACAGTAAGAGTAAAGATATAAGGCAGGAAGATAATAAGGCTGCTATAAATTTAGAAATTTACTCAAGGTTAACAAACTATAGAAATTCAAGAACACTAGATTTTTTATTTTGAACAATATATCTATAATATTGGTGGGAAAAGACTCAAATCAAAAGAATAAAGATAAATATTGCCAACTTAATCTCCATTAATTTCTTGTTGTGGAAGTTTATATATACTATATATATACATACACATACATATGTATGCAAATGTTTTTCAATAATATGTACATACACAACAATTTACAGTTAACTTTGAGTCCACTGTTTCTAGCAAAGTTGCCCTTACAGTCCAAAATTATAGATTCACGATTGCCAACAGTCTGAATTAAATGAAAATTATTTTAAATTTATTCAGTTTCTAAAAAGAAATAGTTAGAATTTAGGACTGACACTATGTCTTACATTGGTAACCTCTTTGTAAAATATGATATAAGTAGTTGGTATACAATATGGAATAATAATCTTATTAATCAAAACATAAAATAGAATGCTGTATTACTAAGAATGAAACAAATAATAGGCAGTAATAATTTTAAAAAATTTTTAGTAACAGTAATCTCTCTTTAAATAAAATTCTACCAGTACACCTATGTATCAAACAAATGTTAAGTTTCTCTAGTTGAAGATGAAGAAGGGATGTACTCAGTTATCCAGCAGTACCACTTACACATACACAAACATTTCCCTGAGAAACTTGTTTTAAAAATACATGAAAAAATCAGAGCCTGATATTCTCTGGTATGTTTCAGGCTCTTTGGTTGCCTTACTCACTTTTCTTTAATTAGGAGTTATTAAACCACAGTTGAACTCATTGATAATTGAAGCAGACATACATTTACAAAAATACAATTTTTAGAGAGACAAGTTAGTTGATAGCTTAGCATTAGAAACAGCATGCATTTTCCACATTTCAGATTAGTCCACTAACATTAACGTATAGTTTTCATTCATTTGTATTAATATTATCAGATGAACATAATCTATGAGTATCCCAATTTTTGTATCTACAAAAATCCTACGAGATTATAGTGAGGAAAGTTCACTACAATATTTTACAAAGCATGTAATACCATATAATTTTCTCTCTTTCTCTTTTTCTATATATAGAAGGATATATATAAAAACACATATCTATATATAAATGGGGTAGATAATATGTTTCCTCTGTATGGAAAAACAATAATAAAAGATGTGGGGGAATATTGCTATAAAAGATTAAAATATTGCTTTTTATAGTTACAACTGAAAAAAGCAAGAACTGCAACAAAATTAATCATATCCCGATCTTCTAGGCATTATTCTAAATCAATTCTCCCACACAGATTATTAGTAGATGCAATATAAAGTTTTAGATCACACAGTCCCCTGCATATAAATATTTGAGTTGTTTCTCCAAAAGAAGCAGGAAATAAAAACAGCTTTACAGTATCTTCCTTTCCCAAACTCTTTTTTATTTTGCTAGTGTAAGGGAAAAACAGAAAAAAAAAAAAAAAAAAAAAAAAAGAATTAAATAGCTAGATATTTTACATAATCCCACAAGGGCTTTTACATGGTAAGGGGTTTTTCTTGTTAGAAGAAAATATCCATTGTTTAGGGAGAAGTTTGATGTGCCATTAAATAGATGTGATGGAGCTAAGATGAATTTCCCTGAAAGCCATAGGGAGCACACCAAAATAATAATAATAATAAAAACAATAACAATAACTGATCATACAGTTTGATCAATATCATAGTAAGATAAATGATTATGAAGAAATGAATCTGTCTCTATTAATTACAAACAAAATAAGTTTCATACCTCTATATTTATTTGCCACCTGGCTGCTTCTAACATCCACATTGACTGCCATTGAATTAAAAACATCAAAGAGTGGTGGCTGAGGCCTGTAATCCCAGCACTTTGGGAGTCTGAGGCGGGTGGATCATATGGTCAGGAGATCAAAACCATCCTGGCTAACTTGGTGAAACTCCGTCTCTACTAAAAATACACACACACAAAATTAGCCAGGTGTGGTGGTGGGCACCTGTAGTCCCAGCTACTTGGGAGGCTGAGGCAGGAGAACGGGTGAACCAGGGAGGCGAAGCTTGCAGTGACCTGAGATTGCGCCACTGCACTCCAGTCTAGGCGTCAGAGTGAGACTACGTCTCAAAAAAAAAAAAAAATCAAAGACTTAAATATTTATTATTTATATCTTGTGATTTATTAAAACATCTCACAAACTAATTTTGCTTTCCTTCTATTGAATCCACTGCAAGTCTTGCGTATGTTTTAGCAAATGGGCTATAGGTTATAAGACATGCTGGCCATTCTACTTCGTATCAAAAGTCATCAATATCTATTTAAACATCACTACCAAAATGAATTTTATAACTCTATAAACTGTTATGTTCTGGTGCTCAAAAACACATTCTTTTATGTTATACTAAATTATATACTCATGGTCTTGTTACTAGACACAGCAAAATGTCATGCAGATCCTTGATATATTTGTTTTAGCAAAGAACTAATGTATAGCAAGACAATGATTCTCAGATTAAGGTAAAGTAGCTCTTCTCAAATAATGACAAATAAAAATAATCTATTTCAAAATATCCATGACCTGAGGTATAGAATATTCTGTTTAGATTCCTGATTTGTCTATGTTAGGGAGCCCAGGCTATCTAAAAGAATGTTTAATATGGTAAACTTCCATGCTTTGCATTCAGTAAATGAATGCGTTCAGGGTCAGTTTTATCATTTGAATGACTGTTTCTATCACTTCAGATGTGATTTTGCTCTTTAAATGTAAAACACTTTGCTTTTTTTTTTTTTTTTTGAGTTATTTGGCTATTTCATATGTTATCTTGCCAGACTCTCTTAAAGTAAAACTTGCTTTCTATGTAAATATTTATGTCTTTAGAAGGTACTGACCTGAGTGGCAGAAACTCTTTAAAAATATCTGAAATGACCTAAAGCTATGAAGCCCCAAGTATCTCCCTATGATCCTAAATATTTCTGTTAGTACACAAACTTGTAAAACCCCTTTCTTTGACCCAACAAAAACATTCATAGTAACTAACAGTCGCTTTAGTTGGGAAGAATAATCAACAAGCTATTCATTCTTCTCCATGGTAAAATACTTCAATGCTGAAAGAATCTTTACTCTTAAGACTTTTGTATGACAAGTTAAAATCCTCTTAAAGTGAAATAATCCAGACACTGTGCAAAATGACTAGTAAATGACAATTGTGTGTCTGATTCTTGTTTTCTCTCATAATGGGACTCTAGTTTTAAAAAATTATATTTAATTTCTAGTTCATCATGCCCAGCATACTCAAAATCGTCCTATTACTTAGCATTTCTCAGCCTCACAAGATGTCAATTTGGTTTCTATTTAAAAAATTGTGTCCCTAAGAATCCTTATGAGAATTTATAACTGGGGGAAATAATTTCAGTTGAAGGATCAAAGTGGTAATTTCAGGAAAGTAATATTTAAAGTGAAGTAACAGTATATGGAAAAAGTGTATCCAGCCAGAGGGAGTGAGTCAGGAAAGGGCAGGTTCTAAGGTAAGAAAGAGTTGCATTCTTTCAAAATAAAATAAAAGTTGTTCAGCATTTTGGGAGACCAAGTAGGCAGATCATGAGGTCAGGAGTTCAAGACCAGTCTGGCCAACGTGGTGAAACCCTGTCTCTACTAAAAATACAAAAATTAGCCAGGTGTGGTGGTACACACCTGTAATCCCAGCTACTTGGGAGGCTGAGACAGAATTACTTGAACCTGGGAAGCGGAGGTTGCTGTGAGCCAAGACCATGTCATTGCACTCCAGCCTTGGCAACAGAGACTCCATTTCAAATAAATAAATAAATAAATGAAATAAAGCAAATAAAAGTTGTATATTGTTTCTAGATGAAGCAACTGATTGCTAGAATTACTCAAGGTCAAGTTGGAACAATAGCATAGTTGAATTGCAAGGATCTTACAAATGCAAGAGGTTTGGATTGCATCCTCATGCCATAAGAAGCCCTTCAAAAGACTCTGAGCAGGGAAGTTGAGACATAACAACATACAATAATTTATAATTATTCATTCCTATAATTATGAAATTAATGCTCTTTTTAACAAAATGCTTAAGTATCAAAATTAACGTTGTCTCTAGGAGTCTCATACCAAGCTTGTAACTTTAATTTAACCACCATTAAAACTTAGTGTATAGATTTATATTTGTTTATACAACTACATAATATATAGTGAATAATGTGTTGCTACTAATTCAACCTATTTGTGTTTAATTGCTCATTTCCAGTTTTATGTTATAGTAAACAATGCTGCAATAAAAATTCCTTGTCATATGTCTTTCTACTCAAGTGTCTATTTCATTGAATAAATAAATAACAATGAGGCTGTTAAGCCAAAGATTATAGGAAATTTGAATTTTAATAAGTCACGATAAATTTCTAATATTTTACAGTAATTTTCAGAGTTATGACAATTTATAAGAAACCACTTCATTATACCATTACTAGACTAGATGCTACCAAATGTTTTAAAATTGTGCCAGTCTGATGAGAGAACTTTGGCTTATAATGTTATTGTTGGTATTGTGATCATTATTTCAGTTGTATGACTATTATTGAAGTTGAGCATCTTTTCACATATTTGGCCATTACAGTCACCACTATAAATTGATTGCCCTTATTCTGTTGAATTGTTTCCATAGTTCTGTCACCTTTTTTGAAGCATTTTAGTACATCCTTGAACACTAGGGAAATTAACCCTTTGCCTATTATGACAAGTATTTTCTCTCAACAAATCACTTGCTTTTGATTTTTATTAAGATACATTTTCTAGGATATTTTAAATTTCTATGTAACAAAATTGCCAAAAGAACATTCTTGCCATTTTCTCAAAAGTAAATTGGGAATTAAGAGTGTATGCAGAACAATGAAGTCATAAACATTTATTAGCATTAGGAAATAGAAAAAAAAAAAAAAAGATTGCTAGATATTATGGTTGTAGAATGCTGGTTGTTTTGTACCAGGAAAACTGTGGTGGAGATTTCTGATTTTGTAGGGTTGTGTGCCTTTCTTCAACTTCATATTTGCTATTGACCTGAATATGTTGAATTCTTTAAGAGCCATAGTTAGTTAACCTGTAGAAGATTGAGTAAAATGCTAATGATTCTTCTTTCAGAAAAATTTAAATATTATTTATCCAAAAGAAGTGCAAATGACTTTTATACCATAACCCAAAGGTTAGTATATATTGCCTTGTACACCATTAACCACTCCAGTAATCTTTGGCAAATTTATTTCTGCATTCCTTTAACTGTTCAACTCTATAAATCTCACATTTCTTAATTTTTTTGAATCATTCCTGCTATTTTACGAGTTCTTTTATTAATGAATGAGCCAAATATGATATTTGAAATAAGCTCATTTTGTATTTTTTATGTAAGTTATATTTTTAACTTAAAAAATTCTACTTCAACAGAAGATTCCCAGGCAAGAGATTTTCATGGTCTCAAGATGATTAATAGAGAGAAGGAAAGTTTGGAGTTAAAAAAATGAGAAAGTAAGTATGGATGTATTTGTGAGTCTGAGGGTAAAGAGAAATTGAGGATAAGAGAGAAAGAGAGAGGGAAGGAATGAGAATGCATACCTGAAGGATGTAGTCCACAAAAGGGCATTGTTTGACAGTCAGAGTTTATACCAGAGTCTTGAACTTCACACAAGGACCATGTCTTCTTTGCTCACAATAGCAAGAGTAGAAAGAGTAGGGATGAGGTAGGTTTATAGATTAGTAGGTAGTAATTTTTTTTTTGTTTTAATGTTTTAATTTCTACTTTCTTTTTCTTATTTAAGTAAATTTTTGGCATACAAGTGCAATTTTGTTACATGCATAGATTGTGTAGTGGTCAAGTCAGAACTTTCAGTGTATCAATCACCAGAACAACATGCATTGACCCATTCATAATTTATCATCCTTCATTCTCTTCCCATCCCTCCTCCCTTCTGAGTCTCCATTGTCTATCATTCCACTGTTTATATCCATGTGTACAGTTTTTAGCAACCACTTACAAGTAAGAGTATGCAATATTTTCCTTTCCATGTCTGACTTGTTTTGCTCAAGATAATAACCTTCAGTTCCATCTACATTGCTGCAAAATACATTATTTCATTCTTTTTTTATGGTTGAATAGTACTACGTTGTGTATATATGCCACATTTTCTTTATCTTATCATCTGGTTGATGAACACTTAGGTTGAATCTTTGCTATTTTAAATAGTGCTGCAATAAACACAGGCACGCAGGTATCTTTTGACATATTATTCATTTTCTATTTCTATATGAAATACAGAATATGGCTATCTGAGAGTAGGGTGAAAGGTAATGGCTGAAGATTTAAGAAGAATAGAAAAGTTGTGTCATTTTTGATGATATGAAAGCATGCTTTCCAGAAAAAATGTAACATTATTACAGTGAAGTACTTGGTTATAATCATGAATGTATAAAGATATTTTCTGGAATATATTTTCTCCTCCTCCTTTCTTGTCTTTACCTAACTTAGATTTGTAATTTACTTATAAATGTTACATATATACATATATGTGTACACGTATATAATATATATCTATATATTTGTTTGCAAAGTTTTAAGAGTCTATCTTCCCCTAAAGTATGGAGCCTCAATAAAATTAGGAAGCAAGCCATTTTGCTCACCTTTGGGATGGAGCACAGTGGTAATGTTTGATTAAGTGAGTATCACTGAATGCCAGTGAACCACAAACAAATGCATACTATAACACAAAACATGTAGATCTATAATATATTGAATGAAATCAAATTTTCTAGCTTTTTAAAATAAATATGAAAATGGGAGAATACATACATATACACATAGAGATGAAGATAGAGATATAGAGATGATACTTAGTTATAAAGAGATTGAGATAGCTGCAAGATTTTTCCTTGGAGTGTACACTCAGAGCCATGTGGTTTTGTATTAACCACTGTGACTATTCATACTTTTGAACAAATTTGAGAGTCCCTTTTTCGGAACTTCTTATGAAAAGGAGAGACTTGAACTTAAAGTCTTAATTGGCATTTTGCGCACATAAGTGGATTCAGGAGCTCGGCAAATAATACCTAATTATGTGCCACATCTAAGATCATAACAAATGCTGTAGCAAATGAAGTACATATAAGTTTATTTTCTTTTCACTTTTAGCCCTGTTCTAAACTCAATTATACCCAACAAACAAGTGAATCAGTAGAATAACACCACCAATTAATAAATACTAAACTAGTTCAACCATTATGGAAAACAGTATGGCAATTCCTCAAAGATCTAGAACTAGATGTACCATATGACCCAGCCATCCCACTACTGGGTATATACCCAAAGGATT
>NC_045441.1:66064486-66086962 GCF_002776525.5 Piliocolobus tephrosceles | reverse complement strand
GGGGGGAGGGGGGAGGGATTGCATTGGGGAGTTATACCTGATATAAATGATGAATTGATGGGTGCTGATGAGTTGATGGGTGCAGCACACCAACATGGCACATATATACATATGTAACAAACCTGCACGTTATGCACATGTACCCTAGAACTTGAAGTATAATAAAAAAATAAATAAAATAAAATAAAATAAATACCTGCTTCCATCACCATTCTGCCACTTCTCACAATGACAGCCAACTCTGTATTAATGTCATTATAGAAAACAAAGTGAATCAAAAGGAATAAACATCTTTGAATCTTAAAGTGTCCTTCTAGACCTGGCGTCAATTAACTTTTTCTTAAAGTACCAGATAGAAAATATTTTAGAGTTTGTGGGCCAATAGGTCTGTGTTGCAACTAGTGATCTCTGTTGTTGCAGTGCAAAAACAGTCCTAAAAAATATGTAAACAAAAGAATTCAGCCATATTCCAATAAAACTTTATTTAAAAATACAATCAGACCCTTGTTGCAGGCAACACTGAAAGAATTTTTAATATAATTATTTATTTCTCTTATACTATATCCATTATTGAAACTGAACCATTTAACTATCCATTTTCCCTCAGTATTACAGGGGAAAAAAAGTCCATCCTTGAATGATTGTGAATTTCAGTTCATTCTTTATGTCCAGGCAGCCTTTAGTTATAAATAAAATGGATAGAAAGCCATGTCAGATTGACCTTGTCCCTTACCTTAGAAGGTTTTCACACAGCTTTTTAAAATATTTCTCCTGCCTGCTTCCCAAACGTGGAGATAAATATGTTCCCTGACAGCCTGACTTTTTCTGAGGCAGCACTCAATTTATCACTCTGCTCCTTGAGCACATTTTCCAAATCCTGAGAAAAACATCCCTGAAACCTTCAGAGGGGAAAAATAAACCCTCATCTCAGGCTCTGTAAATTACTGTCAAGTATAGCCATGAATAAAATAAGAATCAATCCTGATTCATGTTTTAGAACATCCTACAAAACAGCAACTCATGCTCCAAAGGCCATTGTCAGAACTTAGACCAGGGGAAATTAGGTAGGAAACAGAAAAGACATTAAATATTCTCTTTCATGCCACTTTTTGTTAAGAAGCCAATGATTAGAGATCTCTGAGTGAAACAGTATTAACCTCATGATTTCTCTGAAGCCTGCTTTCTTTAAATTACGTAAAACTCAGAGAAAATGAAAAACAACAAAAAACTAAGGACTTAGAACACAAAAGCAGGCCCATCACTGACAGAAGGGCTTAGCTGAAATGCTCTTAGACTTCCTGGGAGCACAGAAAAATGCATTAGCCTTGATTGGTTTAGATGATTGCTGACTTGAAAGCTTCTATATTTAAGAAATATCCGAGCGAGGTAACTTGATGTTCTTTGAATGATGAGTAGAGCCAAAATCAGTCTGTGTAGGAAGGAAAGGAGAGAATATCTATCTACATGTAACTGAAGGGACTCCTAACACTGCAATCACTTTTTCTCAAATATTGTTATAACCATGGGCACTACACAAATAAATTTCCTGTACTCAAGGACAACCATGTAGTAGAAGATCTAAGAAAGCTACAGACATACAGGAGGCACAAGATTAACATCAAAATACATACAAAGGTGGAGTAACAGAACCTGAAGTTGTGGATGAAGAAAGGGTTGGGAGAGAAAACAATGTTTCTTGGAGAGAGTGAGAACAGAGCTGCTCCTGGAAAGATGAAAGAAATTAGGAAGAAACCATTGTGAGGAGGGTCAACTGCTGTGAGAGAAGAAGGAGAATGCAAGGAGTACAAAGTGGCACATAGAGACCAAATAAAAGGTATGCTTCATTAAGTGGTTAAATGTGCCTACATACATGGATGGGGCACAGTTAAAATTGCTCTATTATTAATAGATTAATAATAGGAGTTGCATCAATTCATGCTAACTTTGTACCATGGACTGTGCTAAGATAATTTATGGATTATGTTGGATAATCCATAATATCATGGATTTAGGCCTTAAAACAGCAATTTAATGAGTAGCTATTATTAATCCCATTTGAAAAACTGAACATTGTGAATAAATTATTTAATCAAAATCAGACAATTAGTAAGTGCTAAAGCCAGGATTTAAACCAAGTCTTTCTTAATCACTGTACTAGACAACTGTAGCAAGCTAAGGGGAATCTACAGATTTTTTTTTTTCTTTTTGCTTGAATGCCAGGCCAAGGTGAATCGATGACTGACTTACAAAAAATAAAGGAAGATCTACTGAATTATTTTGAGCAAGAACATGGTAAAATCAAAACCCTGTACAAGAAAATTGACAGTGAGGAGGATAGAATGCAAGTATTAAGCAAGAATTGATTAGAAATGAAGAGACCATACAGCAAGTTAAGAATACAGTCGAGTGAAATGTAGGAGTTTGTAATTGTCTAGTACGGGCAGAAATTGAAAGAAAAGGACAAATGTGAGAGGCAATAGAGACAGAAAAGATTAAAAGATAGAATTTGAATTAGCCAATACGGAAGCTGGGAGGATACTAGAAAGAGGGACCATTTCAAGGTGACTGAGATCCAAACATGGGAAGAAATGTTTGGAAGGATGTAGATAAACTCAGTTTTGGCACTATTATTGAGGTGACAGCAAGATATATAGACAGAAAAATCTAGTAGGTAGATGAGGATGGCTCAAAAGTCCTTCAAATTCAACACGTTTAAATCAAATTCATGAGACACAAAAATAACAGCAAACCAAAGACTTCTGTTTCGAACTCTCTCTCAATTGGTACAAGGCACTGGCCTCCCTATTGCAAATACCAGAAGGCTAAAGGTCATTCTTGACTTTTCTACATCATTTCCTCGTATATTCATTTCAGACTATCACAAGCCCTGCCAATTTCACGTCATAAATATCACTACAATTTCTCTTTCTCACTGTTGACACCATTACTGCAGTAATCCGGGCTAAAATAATCACTCACCTTTATTACTACAATGGCTAGCGAGCTACTACCTTCCATCTGGCTGACCTGCAGTTCATCCAGCACATTGCAGCTAGAGTAATCCTATCAAAATATAAATTATGCTGTCCACATATCCTCACCTCCCTTAAATCCTCAATTATTTCCAATGCTCTAAGGTTAAAGATGAAACAGCCTTGTGCCATCTGACTCCTGCTTAATCTCGTATCATACCCACTCCAGCCAAAATGGACTTCTAGCTCTTAAGTCAGTCTTGCAAAAAAGTGTTTTTACATGCTTTTCTGCATTCTTTTTATTATCTAGTTAATACCGACTCATCCATCAAATCTCAGTTTATAATTATTTCTTCAAAAAGCCTTTCCAATCTTCTTCACTAGGACAGATAATACTGTGTTATTTAGAACATTTCTGGTGTGGTTTACTATTTAATTGTGTGGTTATTATATATGTTTTCTCTCCACTTTAACAACAACAATTCACACTTTACCTGCCTTAATCAGGCTTTTACTCCACCACACCACTGAAATTTCCCTTTAAAAGGCCAGCAAAGATCCATCTTTCCCAATCCTATAGTTGATCCGCAATCATCTTGCCGATCTTCTCAGTAGCAATTGACACAGCTCTTTCTTCTTGAAACATTTCCTTTCTTGGCACTAGGGGCAATGTGTTCTCTTGGCTTTCTCTTCCTGTTCCTTCTTAATTACTTTGCAGATTTCTGTACTTCTTCTCGATTGCAAAAAATTGGTTTACTCCAAGGCTTAGCATTGGACCTTCTTCTCTATGTACACTCAGTCCCTAGGGGGTCTCTTCTGGTTACAGGTCTACAAACAACTCCCAGATTTTTGTCTCCAACAACTCCCCTTAATTTCAGCCTCATATACACACTGTCTACTTAACATCATCACTTGGAAATCTTAGAGACATTTCAAATATATTATGTCAATAGAAGAATGGAACACATTTAAAAAATAAATCTAAAATAGCACACTATTTAAAATAGCATCCACTCTCCATCACTCTTGTTCCTCTTGCCCTGACTTATTTTCTTAATGACATATAAATAAAATTGTATCACATATTTAATTTTTACTCGCTATCTCCTCCAAGCAAATGTAAATTTTAAAATATGCTACTTTAAAACTGCATTTCCAGTGTCTAGAACAGCACCTGGCATCAAGTAGCTGCTCAAAATATATTTGTGAAATTTCATCACAGATAATATCAATCACTGTCACTACACTGAAAACTCAATGGAGACAGAAACTTCTTACGTGTTTAATTACCATTGTTTTCCCAATACCTGTTGAATGGGTATTATTAAATGCTTTTTGACTGATTGAATAAGTAGAAATAGTATCAGGATAGTGCAATCTTTACAATGACAAAGGAGGACAGAGTTGCAACAAGGTGTAAATCTATTAAAAACAGGAAATGTGAGAACGACAGGAACTGGTAAAAGGAAAATGTATTTAATAATTAGGAAGTTATCAAATCATTTTAAGGCCAATTTAATTATGGTGCATACTGATAGCAGATGATAACTGGCTAAGGAAGTAGTGGGAGGCACAGAGACAGAGGCTCCAAAGGTAGGCATGAGATGATAGATACTATTCTAAACACATCGGTTCTTTTCATTACGTACACCAGTGTTGAAATTTCCTGAGCAAACATAGCCATACCCTTCTCACCCATACTTAAAGAGTCCTCTTCCTTATGGGCTACGCTAAAGGATTGTCCCTCTTCATTTTCCTCTTAGTGTGAATAAGGAGCCGTACATCTGAAAGTTGTGAGGATCGATCATTGCTTAGAACACATTACATTTCATTTTGCATTTCAGGCTTTATAGCGAAAATATAAATGATATCCCCCTTATTTATTTGCTAGTGTAAGGAAAATAAAACATCACTGGTAGATTTAAAAGCAAAGTGAAACTGGAATACCAATAAAAGACTGAGCAATCTAAAAGAGAATATTTATTAATTCTTCAAAATTTCCCTTGGTTCTATTCCTTCACTTTCATCTTTGTGTAAAGAAGGTATTATATATCTGAAAATTGTCAGGATAGAACATCGTTGTGAAATTAAGTTTCAAAGGTGGCTACATTTAGGTAGTGTTTGAAGTTTCTTATTTAAATATTGAAATTGGGAAGTATAAGTACATAAGTATTTGGTTAGCCTAATATTTCCTGGCCTGTCATAATTTTCTAAGTTTAATGATTTTGAAAACACTTAGCTAGACTATATAGCTTGCATTAGGTGTTTGATTCTGGGTGAAACAGTAACACCATGGATTGCAGCAGCCAGGAAATGTTAATTACATTATTTTAAAAGCAGTTAGAAGTGTAGGAACCAGTCCACAAAAGACTCTAAGCTGGTCAGAACAAAAAGGCTGTTCAGGTTATAGCATTGGCAATAATGAGGACAATGACTCAGCTATATTTAGCATTCACTTTGATTTACTATCATACCAGCAAATTATCCTTGTGAAGCATAAACACAAGATTAAGAATGCAAGTGAATAGATGCTCCCTGAGGCTCGGTTTTATTCCACACAAGGGCATATCCAAAGTTCAGCTCTACCAGCATTCCATGCAGAGGGAGCAATCCTCTCAGTCAGCAAAGTGCAAAATATGGGAGTCTGATCTCTTATAACCGTCTAAATGGGAGGTTGTGTCAGGACTAAAGGGCTAGCCCCTTTTGGGGAGCTTCTTGTCGCATTTCAGATAAACACTTCTGCATTTTATTTCTTAGTGCTTTCTTAGACCATCTAAACTTCCAGTGTGGTAGGCCAGGTTATGGCCCACTGAAAAACCCACTTGAAAGGAGATGGGAGATGGGAGAGGAAACTCATCTCACAAACCAGTGCTTGGTTTGGGAAATTGAAGTTGCGTATCCAGCTAGCAAAGAATAAATAATCCTTGGGTAGTAACAGACCACCAAAGTTTTCCCATTATAAAAGAAAAAATAAGTTTCATAGGGATCAATTAATAGTTTATACTCAATCTCTAAGCAATCTAAAGTTGAAATGGAAAGGAAAAGAGTCCTAAAATAAAGACATAAAATTCCACTCCAAATCGACAAAAACAAAAAGTATAGAATTGGAATCTGAACAGCATAAGATAGGGACAACTTTGACTTGATAGAAGTAGACATAATTTTTAACTCAGACCTGTCAAGGAAGTATTTCTTCAAAGTCAAATAAGTTTTTCAATTATTTTTCTGTTTTGCCTGTGATAAATATAATACAGAAATATATTAACCCCTTTGGGTGATGTCTAAAACCAATGAAAAAGAGAACAAGTAAAACAAGTATGCATTAAAAAATGCAGCAACTTGTCAGAATTTACCTAATTATAAAATATAATGATATTCCTCAGCCTGAGAGTGTTTTCATTCCATACAGTTTTCATTAATTTGCAAAGTTATACCATTAAAAATCCCAGAGATAAAATTAATGAGGGCACACGCTATATTGTGTTTCAAACAAAATGACTGAGTATACTTTTTTTAGGTCGCAGCTAACCCTATTTATATAGCTTACGTAAAATTACATAGGGAAGAAATGCCAGATATTTAAAAGTTATTCCAGGGACAATCCCATTTTATGATTTCTGAAGCTAAATAATATGATTTTTGATAGATGAGAAATGTACACTTGCAAAATAGACTAGTATACTACTATGGATAAATCCATTTGAAGCTACAGTTTGCTATAAATCATGCTTTTCCCCTAAAATGCCTTCACTTATCTCATTAGATAATATTTGCTTCCATGGAAAGAATGATGTGGGGATAGGGCTGTAAGAAACAAAGTCCTAGCACAAGTGACCACCCACTCCTGAACTGAACCTGGAAACCATGACAAAAATCTTTAATAAGCATTTCTCCACACTTCACATAGTAAATATGGGATATGTCTGAGAAAAATGTTTTCTTTCTGTTACCATGGGCATATTATCATTTAAATGAGACTCTGAGAACGCGACATAGCACTGGGGAAAATACACCGGCTAATCATCTATTCTCCCCATGTGTGTGACCTCTTAGCCTTCTGTTTACTTCCTGTAAGACCTCGAAGCCTCCGTACTTGTTCTTGTCAGACACTGAAAATAACGTTTATCCCTCCTCTTTATATCCAGGCTCACAATCTGAATACCAATGACCAATTTACAGAATGCCACATATGAAAAAAAAAAAAAAATCCCTAAATCTAACTTATGCTTTTGAAATTGAATGAAGAAAGTTCCAATGACTACACTTAGTCGAATTAAAAATAATTTAATTTTCTCAAAATATAATAGCATTATTGAATATTATCTCCAGAATGAGAAAACATAGGTATTACTGCTAAATATAAAAGAGGGGAAAATATGCTAATGTACAGGTACTTGTTCAGCATCAATACAAACCATACTGATAAATGGACCAAGAGGATGTACCAGTACTCCCACATTATCCATAGAGAATACATTCCAAAGCACCAAGTAGATGCCCGAAACCAAGAATAGTACCAAACTCTATACTACAATGTAGTGCATTTTAGAGAATGAAGAAGTTAGTCACTTACCTCTTTAATAAAGTAGACAAAACAATAAAAAACACTATTGACCCAGAGATGCTTTATGAGATAACTCATCATCCCCAATCAAGAAAGGTGCATTATTAGAGTTCACCTATTTATTCAGTGCTTTTTAGGTACCTGTTTTGTGCCAGGCAATGTTCAAACCACTGGAAAAAAAAACAAAAAACAAAAAAACCCAGAGAACCAGAGACACAATAGGAGTACAAGTAAAGTGGAAAAGCAGCACTGAAAGAATGAATAAGCAGCTTAATGTCAAAGGAACATTAAATTGGAAGAGAACAAAGTGACAATAGACATTGTTGAAGAGATAAAGAGGGACCATGCTATGAAGCTTTGCCTAAAAGCAAGGGATACAGAGAAGGTGGTGAGTAGAAAGAAGCAGGGTTAAAGTCGTTGTTGATATTAATGATTTTTAAATTAAAATCCAAATTTAATTAAAATATCTAAATGCTAGTACCCAAAATAAAAATAAATGACACAAGAAGAAGTCAAAATACTTATCTCTCTTTTCATAAGAAAATATGAAGTATTGGCCGGGCGCGGTGGCTCAAGCCTGTAATCCCAGCACTTTGGGAGGCCGAGATGGGCGGATCACGAGGTCAGGATATCGAGACCATCCTGGCTAACACGGTGAAACCCCGTCTCTACTAAAAAATACAAAAAAACTAGCCGGGCGAGGTGGTGGGCGCCTGTAGTCCCAGCTACTCGGGAGGCTGAGGCAGGAGAATGGCGTAAACCCGGGAGGCGGAGCTTGCAGTGAGCTGAGATCCGGCCACTGCACTCCAGCCTGGGCGACAGAGCGAGACTTCGTCTCAAAAAAAAAAAAAAAAAAAAAAAAAAAAAAAAAAAAAAAAAAAGAAAATATGAAGTACATGGGCAACAGGGCTCTATAAGAAAACTGCTGTGGACAGTGAAAAGAAAAATAAAACGTGGACATTTAGAAGAATTACCAGGGTCAGACTGAGGTAAGAGATCGTAGACTTATTATGACACCAGTTTTCATAGTTTTGTGATATTCAATAGCATTCAATATCCCAATTGAAAATGCAAAGCCAGATTGCTCAACTGAGAAAGGGTAAGGATTTTGCCATATAGAAAAAGGAAGGAAAAGAGTAATACAGGGAAATAAAATTTGTGCAATAGAGCTATTTGTGTTGTATACTAGGTATTGTTTGGACAGTAAGGGGAGGGAGAATGAGAAAAAAGTCATCAAGAAAATGAGGTGGGTCAAGCTACTGGATATTGGTGGGAGGAAGAGAGAGTAATGTGATCATTTAGAGTATCTGATGATTTCAAAGTGGAGAAGTTCCAGGTAATACCAAGATCCAGAATGGAGGCAATGCCCAGTGGATAACATGGAAAGATGTGGAATGTCAATGAAGGTAAGGTGATTAAGGGATTTCTGCCAAGGATAATTGACTTACCTTACCTATGTACTTTAACCAATCCTAACGATGACAAGAGACATAAATAAAGGAACATTGCCATACAGACTTCTAAATCAGAAAGAGTAATAAGGAAGATAGTAGATGGCACTGAGGGGTAGATGGTGGTAATGTAAGTCAAGGCAAAATGAAAAACATATATATATATATATATACACACACACACATACACATATATAAATAAATATGATTAAAGTTACACATTGAGGTATATTATCATTATAAATTCATGATCATCTTGTCAAATATCCACCCCTACCTGCCCCCACAATACAACCTAGATCACAATACATGACTCTGGTCCAAACTCTGTCTAATTTTATCCATAAACTTCAAATTTTCTCCACCTTGTTCAAACTCTACAGAGAAAATTTAAATTAAAGAAATATACCTAACTTACGACTATAAAACCTAAATACCTGTTCAAATTGTTATATTCTTTCTTTTCTCTGCTTTTTCTTTATAGGCAGTGTACCTTCTAGTCAAAGTCAACCAACACCCTATATATATGTGTGTGTGTGTATATATACATATATATGTGTATATACATGTGTGTTTATATATACATATATGTATATATGCCTATGCATATATGTGTATATGTGCGTGTATATATATGTATACATAAATATATGTATATATACATATATACATAAATATATATATATATATATATATATATGTTCAGGGTACATGTGCAGGATGTGCAGATTTGTCACATAGGTAAATGTGTGCCATGGTAGTTTGTTGCACAGATCATCCAATCACCTAGGTACTCAGCCCAGCATACATTAGCTATTCCTCCTGATGTTCTCCCTCCCCCCACCCCACATCTTACAGGCCCTAGTGTATGTTGTTCCCCCTCATATTTCTAGTCACACCCTACTTTTCATAGATGTTTAAACATAATCAAAAGTTCCCAATTCAGAAAAGTGAAAGCTCTTTCAAACTTCTATTACTCTCGAGAAACAGCTCTACCTTTCTCTAAACCTTCATAGATTAACTCTTTGAATGAGTCACTCTGTCTCCATTTCCTGAACTCCTATTCACTCAACAAGTTTTTGTCTGGGTTTCACTCCTCATCACTCCAGCAATACATGTTTAGCTATAATCACCAGTGATCTTCCAGTGTTCAAATCCAATGGGTATGTTTTAGCTCTCATCTCAATTAACCTCTCAGCAACATCCAACAGTGATGATTACTTTTTCATTCTTATAAGACGTTTTTTTCCCTGGTCTTTAGAATGTGCCAGGTTTCTGTTGTTGTTTTCCTCCTCCATGACAATTCATTTTCATTCTTTGCAAACTCATCTATTCCAATGCACTTTAAAAGTATTAGGATATATCAAGATTTGTTCCTAAAATTACCTCCTTTTTCATTCTATGTTCTCTTCCCAGGGATTTGTTACGATGCCAAGACTTCATTCCCCATCTATACCACCAAATTTTTATATCTCTTTCCTATTTCTTTGCCGTTATCTCTTTAATCGCATAGCCAACTGTTCAATCTAGAATTATGCTTGAATAAATGAAAGAAATACCAGTTTTTATAAGAGGATTAAAGAATAATGATTGCTAGATATATCTTAGGAATTGCTTTTACTTTCCCTTCTTGAGTAAATTTCTATTCTTCCTTCAAGATCTAACTCAAATTCTAAATTATCTGTGATTAATTCCTGAGTCTCTTGTTCTCCCCATCTCCTATAGCAACATGCGCCTACTTCTACAACTGCACATAGCCCATGGTATTATAATTTATACATGTGTCTTCCTCCAACTCCCAGTATAGGATCTCCATAATGTCAAAATCAGGTTCTATTCATAATTTTCTTCCAGAATCTACTACTCTGATGTCTGGTAGGTGCTCAAAAATTTTAAGTGAACATTTAAATGCCAATAGACCAGTACTTCCTAAAATGTGCTCCAGGGTTTTCAAATATATATTAATAGATGCTCCCAGAAGGATAGATTCTGTGGTTAAATAAGGCCAGGGAAGTTTGTACTAAATTCTGTTTTAGAGATGCTGATTCACATGTGAAGGACTGTAAGAAGTTCTTAAAATAAAAAACTGTTCAACTTTATTTAATATTTAAATAAGGAAGATGTCTTTCTCCTTTCCTCTTTTAACATATGTATTAGCATTCCTCAAACAGTCTTTCTTTATCTCTTAACATAGTTTGAATTTTAACTCATGAGGATCAGCAAAACACATATTAAAGAACCAGAGAGGATGGCACCTTCTCTTTGATCCAGATGCTCCATGATAATAAGATACAGGCTCTAATTTCTTTAATATAACTTTGAAACTTCTTAGTGGAGAAAATTTTTTAATCAACATGGCACTGCTATGTATTGACAAATACATCAAATCTAACATATTCTTTTTGTGTTTTGTTTTCTACAAAGTCACTAATTCAGGACATTGCCTAGCCATAAAGAATAGCAATATAATTACAGCCACATTCAAGTCATTGTTTTGTTTTGTTTACTGAAAGTGCTCTTTCACTTTTGATATTATCTTTTTGCTAATATAGTTGCCTAAGCACCAAATGTACCACCATGCAGTTATGCAGGCAGCTTGAACAAAAAAAGCATTAATAGCTCTAAAACAAAATTTCCACTTCAAGCTCAAAAACCTTACCACTTTACTTTCAGAACATGTTGTCTAGTAGTTTGGATAGAGTACATTCAAAATCAGAACGTAAAACGACAGTCTTCCCCTAAATGGCTTTTATGCTATGTTATCTTTAATGTGTAACAAAGAAGAAATCTCTATTTGCCAAACAGAAACTTTTAATATATATCATGACAAACAACATTATATAACAATAGAGCACCCCTCCTAGTAATCAGAATTCTCATTAAGAACAACATGATAGCAAAATGACTCATCAGCTTGTTGTGCTCTTTTTCTATTTGGGACAAGTGTGGGGAAGTTACAAGTTGTTTATGTGCAGCCCAAAATGACAGGCAAGAGAAGTTACTAAGCAACATTAAATACTTGCATTTTTCTAATCTTTAAAAGCTGTCCAAAGCTGAATAATCCTATAATACACAGGTAACAGGAAAAGCAATGTGGGAGTTATGTTTTTGACAGAATGAAAATGTTTTGTTTAATAATTCTAAAATTCTGATTCACTATGAGTTCATCTGTTTTGGTCTTAAAAATTACTTCAGGTGTTTAAGCCTCTTCTACTCACTGTCACCTCTTATACTCACTGTCCACAAGACAGACGAGGTCTACAATGAAAACAAAGCATAATGGGGGTTTGTGGGTGGGGCAGGAGTGGTCCTTATGCCTCCTGAAACCAGCTTGTTCTCCTATTAATTATATTATTCCTATCGTGTAAATAGGATCTTTTGCTCATCTCTCTCTTTTTTTTTTTTTTTTTTTTTTTTTGAGACGGAGTCTCGTTGTGTCGCCCAGGCTGGAGTGCAGTGGCGCGATCTCGGCTCACTGCAAGCTCCGCCTCCCGGGTTCACGCCGTTCTCCTGCCTCAGCCTCCGAGTAGCTGGGACTACAGGCGCCCGCCACCTCGCCCAGCTAAGTTTTTGTATTTTTAGTAGAGACGGGGTTTCACCGTGTTAGCCAGGATGGTTTCGATCTCCTGACCTCGTGATCCGCCCATCTCGGCCTCCCAAAGTGCTGGGATTACAGGCTTGAGCCACCGCGCCCGGCTCTTTTGCTCATCTCAACAGCTCTTTGTTCCTTTCACAGCACTATCACCACAACAAATTATGCACTTGTTTCCTTGTTTAGGTCTGTTCACATCTGTCTTCCACCGAAGTGTAACTCTTTAGTACTGTAGGAACTTTTCCACCCATTCCTCTTCTTTCACCGATCCTGGCAGAATGCTTGACAGAGTAGCCCATCAATGACTGATGGAAGAATAGGATACAGGGCTGTGGTATAAGTAAGTACTTCGACAATCTCCATCATACACACTAGGAAAGGCAAGACAAGTGAGAATTCCCCAGCCCTTATTTCTTTTCATTAAGGAACCAACAAACAGATTCCTTGGTTAAGAACCAAACAAGAAACACTTCCTTATATTTTCTGTCTCAGCAAAACAAGTTACTGAATAAACTACCAACTCATTTTTCTGCCTGAAGTTTTGTTTTCAGGTCAAGGATCTTGTCATATTTTTCTATAGCACCTCTGTTTCTTCCTCCTTTCCAGTTCATGTAATCCAAACGGAGTTTGATCTAGAAACTAATAGGTTTCCTCACATCAGAGGTCATGTTTCCCCAACATGCTTAGGTACAAATAGCAGAGTAGTCAATATAGAGCAAAACAGAATATACTTTTGTATATTAAATGATGATAGCTATGACTATGTTTTAAGAAGATCAGAGGAGAGAGAATGAAAGACCTTTCATCATCATTTTAGGTAAGAGAAAGGGAGTTAAAATTTCTGAGGACTAACTGCATGCCAGCCATTCTTCTGGGTAGTTTACGTGTGTTGGTTAACTTATGTATGTTAATAGTTACCACTTTTTATAGTTTAATAAGAATATTTGGGGCACAATGGTAAGTAATGAAACCTTACAAAGCGCTTATAATAATATTTAATAAATTTTGTAGCCTGAATATTTTATTAATATAAAACTAAGAAATATTTTTAGATTTAGATTTTATTTAGAACATTTTCTTTACTACTGATACTTTTTCTCTGAGTCAATATTCCAAGTAAGTTGGAAATAATAGCTAATACTTTTTAGTGTTTATTATGTGTATTCTGTTTAAGCCCCTTACATCCATGATTAAATCATTTAATTCTATGAAATGGATTGCATTTTCATTATCACTGTTTTACAAGGAGAAGTCTAAAGCATAGAATTTAAGTTACTTCCTTAAATTCATCCAAAAAGTAAGGATTTTACATCCAGACAGTTTGAATGCAGAAACTAAGTTTCAAGTCCTATATCGTCAAACCTAAGAAAATGATGAAACTCAACAAAGCTTCTTTTCATATTGAGAAATTATATATAGAGTTGACTTCTCCATACCCTTATTCACAATTCCATCTCATTATGAACAATCAAAACACAATACACAACTTGGGATTCTAAAAAAAATGTGTATTATAAAGCACAGCCCAGCTGCCTCACTGGGGGAAACTCATTCTGAGATTACTCTATTGATGGAACTCTAAAGACATTTTAAATAGCTACGCACTTCTCATCCCATCTGCCCTTCCCCTGATTATTCGATAACTGATTCATGTGGATTAGAAAGAAGACTAAAATAGAATAGCTTGACCTAAGATGGTACTTTAAAAAAAGAAATGTATTTGGAAAGCCCTATGTGTTATACAGTTCACATAGATACAATATTAGAATAGTAAATGAAATAAAATGTATAAAAACATTTAAAAATAGAATTTGAATGATCACATAACCTGATAATTTGTAGGACAGGGTTTCTGGATTGATTTTCCCACTATCAACCATCACTTTTCTCTAGTGGTAGTGAAGTCTTGAATGTCTGCTTGCAGATATGATTCACAATTTATGAGCTGTGACTGAATTAAAATCAGTGTGTTTTTCCTCAAGGGAAATAAGAGTTTAAGAAACAATTAAAAATCACCTTTTCACAACTTCACATTATTGTCCCACAAGAGCAAAACATCTTTGATGAGCCACTTATTTTACTATTTGGGTTTTTTCCCCCTCTGAAGATACGTTAATAACCTAAAACCAGAAAATAGGTATCAGTAAAAATTTTGATTTTGTGATCTGGAAATAAATATTTTATCTGTCATATTCCAAAATATTGCCCCATGTATTCTAAATATGTAATACCATAGAAGGTAATAAATGTGTTCTGAGTAATTTTATGCTAATCATGACTTCTACTTATTAAAATACACACTTGCTATCAGACATCATAGTTTTTATTTGAAAGCTAATTCTCTTGTCTTTGGTACTTTATTCACACACTTTATTCTTGTCTTTGGTACTTGTCTTTGGTGGACAGGGTGCAAAGGCTAAATATTGTAGAAGTGGGACTACCTATTCCTTCAGTGGATAGAATTAGAGCCTATAGTAATACAGTTTATTAAAAGAAGTGTTTATTAAGATCCAATATTAGACACTGTGTTAAGCACTAAACTTTCAAAGATAAAGAAGTTTGAACCCCTTCCTCAACGCAGAAAACAGATTATTTCAATTCTCCGTGGCATATTCAATAATAAAGGCAAGCACAAGTTTCAGTGGAACCACATAGAAAAACTGTTGGGCCCGTGGCAGAAACCAACTAGATACCTCAAAGTGTCATGATACTAGAGTAGGAGATTAAAGGACAAAGAAATATTATCAAATGAAACACATTAGCGTGGAGAGAGGGCAGAGGGGTTTGGGTGTCCAAAAGTAAATTACAGAGAGGCAAATATAAGCAGAGACAAAGAAGGTGCAACATTGTGTGAATTGTGGATGGTTATAATAAGCCAGTGGTAGTTAATAGTGGATTCAGAGCCTTTTGGTTAGAAGAGTGGTCCCCAGAGCTAGACTGCCTGGGTTCAAACCCTGGCTCTATTCCTACCAGTTTGTAACTGTGACAAGTCACTTAACCCTGTTGTCCTTCAGTTTGCTCTTTTATAAAATGGGAATGAGGGTAATAATAAAATTATCCCAAAAGGGTATGATCAAGATTAAATATGCCAGATACTTATAAAGGCAAATGCCAGGTAGTAAGCACTCAGTGAAAGTTACTATCATTATTTTTAAACCAGAAGAAGAAGAGAGCCAATGGGCAAGAGAGTTGATTTTAGCACCACATTCAAAAATCAACCCTGAAAACTAACTCTATTCCCAACCCTAACCTGAAGTGTCATAAATGAAAAGAGAATGAATCAGGGCCAACAATGTGAATGTATTTGCAAAGCTCTGTCACCACGTACACATCTGACAATAACTCAGGAGCATCAAGTTCGTTTATGAAGCGTGTCCATTTCTTCTTTGATTTTGAAGGTAACAGTTTTTGTGCTCCTTGCATCTATAGTGATCGGCATATTGCCAATCAAAAATAACTGAGTTGAGGACATTGTGTTTCAAATTCGCAATGCAATACAAATTCCCTGTTAAAAGGCAAATCCTTCATTTCAAATTGTTGACTCAGAAAATCCTTAAAAAAGAATTTCGGCTGTTTAAATTTAGCATGCTGAGAAAGACCAATCTTAAAATATTGTTTGGCTCTACGCCCATAACATTTTCACTTTATTCTTTGTTAGTGTTTGTCTTCTTTGATAAGAAGACAAGTGACAGTAATCATGTTACTCTCTGTAACACTTCACATTTTACCTAAATGAACCATTTTGTTTTTATCCTCACCAGTTAAAGATGGCCTTTTGCTTCCTGGCACATTTTCAGAAAGTGATTATGCAAGAACCAGTGATATTTCCAATTACTCTTTTACCTCTTCAGTCAGCATCTGGCCTTTCTCCCCCACTTTTCTTTGAATCATTGTTTTTCCACTTTTAAAAGGAGTATGTAAAGGAGATTATCTGATGACAAGCATAATCTAATTTTTGTAATAAGACCTTACAACTATTTAAAGAGATGTTTTGAGTCTGCACTTTATCTGTGACTAAAGAGCTCTACCCCACACACAGTCCAAAGAGTTTGTTATTTAGTGTCCCTCAGGACAAAGAATGTGGACATATTTTTGGACCAGCCTTCCACTATATGATTCCCTTATTTTCTTTTTATACCCGTCAGTGTTTAGGTCTTCCAACTTTTCTCCTCCCATATTAACTGCATTATCTTCCTTCCTGGCAATATCCCCATGTTCATTTTCAGAGTTTGTGTAGCCAAAGCAGAGCCTGAAATTGGAATGGTGAGTGTGCCAAGTTTGGATCTGGGGTCAATGCAGGTGGATTTCAGTTTAGGTGGATCCAAGGTTGGGTATCATTAGAGAAGGAAGACCACTCAAGCACTACCTACCCATGGCATCCACAAAATAATATGCTCAACCCCACCCCGATCCATAGTGGAGTACCATTTTAATTTTTTTTAAGTAGCAAAGCAATTAAGAATTAGAGTTAGTCACACTGAGTGGTTAATTCTAACCCAGCATTCACTAAATATGTTGCTTTCAGAAATTTGTTTATTCCTTCTGAGTTTGAGTTTTTTCTAAAGGGGAGAAAATGTCATCTCCCTCCTGTAGCTGTTATACCATAAATGAGAAGGCATATGTAAAGCTCTTGGCCCAGTATGTGCAACTGCCACACTCAAAATAACCTCCCACTACTCATTCATTGTGTGATGAACAAAGCATATGAGGAGATAATCCAGGGCTATCAAGTAGTTGAACCTACTTCATAGTAAATACCCAAGATACAGACTGTGGTATTGGGACATACCATACGTGACTTGGTCAGAATTTGCATTGGCGTTTTATAAGAGAAAGAAAATGCTATCGCAGGGAGAGGGGCAATAGGATTAGGCTTCTTCACAATTTTTCCTGGAGTTTGCTCTGGGCAAGTGCTTCTCAGCTAGAGGTATTACTTTTTAGAGGATACTGCAACAGTATTGTGCATATATAAATACAGCTCTGTTCCTGAAGGCAGTTAGAAGCGGCATCCAGGAGAGGATCATCTTAAAATGTCATTTCAAGCCTATCCATCACATCACAGTCATTATTAGTAGGCAGAATTAGATTTCGTGATCAGCAGCTATCTTCATCTGGCTTGTCTGGCTACAACTCTCCCTTCTTTCAATAGTGTGCAAGAAAAAGCATCAGTCATAGGATACTAGTTCAGACACTATCCCAGCAAAACTTACCAATAGTTTTATCTTAAATTGTTAAAATAATTTAAATAATTGTTTTATTATACAAATGATTTTGATAATCTTCTTCTCAGTCAAAACATGAGCTTTGCTTACCAGTAGGACAAGAAAGTATGAAGCAAAGGCATTGCCACCACTCAACTCCAACTACATAAGTTTCTATATTTTAAAAAATTTTGTCAAATTTTCACCAGTGCTCTTAACCTAATTTTCCTTCTCTTTAGCTACATACAGGTTTCAGTTAATAATAGTTGACTCTAGAGTATTAGGGAACTGCTTGCAAATTTCTTCCAACCATATTCTTCTATTCTTCATATAGACTTTTTCGTTTTCTTTCTCATTGCTGTCAAAAAAATTTAATCACCCTCATGTATGCACTATTGTAGCAAATATATTCCCTGAATTATATTTTACTCAGTGATTCACAAAGTCACATGTAGACTTTATGCACAGGGATACTATGTATATGTGTGGAATGGATCACACATAATAAATTGGGTATTCTCACAATGCCAAAAAATATTAAGTAAGCCTTTATACCTAGAGATCCTCATGATGAGTAGAAAATTAGCCAACACAATTCCAGTGACATTCTTGACATGTTTTATTTTTGGGGAAAGCACGAAATTTGGTGGATTAGAGAAAGAGTAGCACAATTTAAAACTGAAATTATAGGATAAGAGTAGTCCTTAGTTACCTATTTTCTAAGGACAGATTATTTTAGAATTACTTTGCTTTTCACAATTGTTATTTCACAAAATTTGAAGCCTTCTTATCGTGTGGAATTTATGCTAGCCTATGGACGCATCCAGATTAAAATCCTACATTCTCTTTTAGGTAATTTCTGTTTTGTCAATAAATTTTATTGGAGAAAAATGTACTAATACAGTGTTTTCTCCAATGATCCTCTAACTAAGTCTAACATTTTTGGGTAATATCTCCTTTCTGCTTGAGGGATTCCCCACTACCCACAACCACTATAAAAATCTGGTGAATGTGTGAGGACCTGGTTAAGTACCCCAACATTTTTAGATTAATTATTTCTGATCTCTTTTCTAGAAAAGACCTTCAGTATTCTGCTTGCATTCATGTTTATTCGGTCATTTGCTTTACAATGGACTGGTCCTTGCTGACCTGTTTTTAAAAGAGTTGGTTATCTGCAATTTGAGCAACCAGTTGAAGTTGTTTTTTAAAAGTTTTAAGCCTTCATTTTCTGCCAGTGAACACAATACTGCTTGGTTTCTAAGTATAGAGCCATCTATGTAAAAACCTCCACTTTGAAATCACAAGAAAGAAACTGTTCAGCAAGTGGAGGAGATTATTACAGCAGGAAGAAATTGAGGGAACCCTCCATGTGACACTCACTCACTAAATAGTATTTGAATGTTTATCATATCATCAGTGTGGCCTAGGCTGTTGCCTAGCAGTTATCTAGAGACCTACTTCACATTTTATTTTAATGTAATAAGGTAAATCAAAGACTTTTGTTTGCTTGCTTGCTTGTTTAGTTCACAGATTAGGAATAAATCTGGACTGGAACTTGTAACAATTAACTAGGGCATTTGAAAGTCTAAGCCAACCTCTTTATGAATTACCTTTTGAAAAGACAAGCTGCTATCTCATTGGTAACTTTGAGGAGACCACTCTTGGAATTAAATTTAGAAAACATTTACCAGCTGTGTTGCCTAAAATCACAATGGACAGGCCACTTTCTGCATAGCTAATACACAAGCGGCATCCGCCTGCAAATCACAGAGCACCCCTACTGTAGCATAACTAGGACAGGAGTCAGGGAGACGAACCGATTTAACATTTCACGGAGAATTCAAAGCTATGCTTCTCTAACTTTCCTCCCCATTTCTTCTCAGCTTCCCTTCCCCCGCACCACATACCCAGAAGCCACTCAATTTGCCAACCATGTCCAGTTTAACTTACTGCAGTGTGATGCAGGCGAAAGCTGGGCGCATCTCTGAAGCGAGAGCCACTGCTTTTCCGGAGAGGAACTGGGACTAGCCAGCTCTCAGGATCCTCTCCAATTCACACGCTTCCCGCACAGTAAGAAGGCTCCCACACAGCTCGGCTTCCCCAGAGGAGTGGAGCTTCAAGAACTCTGCTCACAGCATCCTCCTCTCCACTGCCACCCCCTTCCAGAACACCCGACCCATCGGAACTAGTGTCTGAAAGATGGAAATCTACTTCCAGGCAGCAACACAGGCTGCCTGCAGTTCACCCTTCTCTGATCATTTGCAACTCAAAAACAGCGGAGGCTGAAAGACGTAGGTTTTCGGAGCCTGAAAGTCATCTTTGGCGTCCCCCTTCCCCACCTCTCACTCCTCCCACTTCATCCCCGCTCCTCTATCGCGGCCACCCCCCAGTCCTCCAGTCTCCCACTCAAGCTAGCTATCACAAATGATTATTTTGTCATCCAAATCAGTAAGCAGCTGAAGGAAACAATTTGTCAGAGATGAAATACCTGTTGTCCATGACTAACGCTCTTCTTTAGTCTCTCTTAGTCCTTGATTTATGTCAAGACGCGTTGATATTGGAAGTCCGTGCAGTGTGTGTGTGTGTGTGTGTGTGTGTGTGTTGAGGAGGAGGCGATTTGCGCGGCTGCGAGAACCAGCCCTGCCTATCTCTGGCTGCCGCTTCTCCAGCTGCTGTTGCTACTCTTGCTGATGGAGCTCAGGGGAAAATGAGACAGGGAGACAAGGCTATACAGCTGTTTAACTGCTGGTCCAGTTGTAAGACAGGGGAGGAGAGGGTGCAGGTGAGTGGCTGTTGAGACAGTGAGCCGGGTTCACTGCAATTACTACCACTCAGTATACATCTCAGGCAGGAAATATGATACCTGTCTCCCCTCTCCCTTCTACAACTATAGTCCTTGATGGGTCATTGTTCGGCAACCATCTGCCTAACCCACTTCTACCAATTGTAGCAGCTGCAGACGCTCTTGCTGCATTCTGGCTTGGTAACCTCGGAGCAGGTGACTGGAGGATGGATGAAGTAGAAAGGCAGTTAAATATTGAGGGAAACTCTATGTATGTGTAACCAATCAGGGCACAGATAAAATTAACAATTTTGAGCCATGTGTGTAAAATAGTGTATTAGGGTAAGAAAAATGTAAGTCAGTCAATAATCAACATTTTTGTGGACTGTGTACAAACCAGATAGTTATTAAGCAATATGCTTACCAACTTAAACACAGGGTATCTCGACATAGAAGTCCCTTAGTTGCTCTTAACTTACCTATATAATATTCTCAATTATTTCAATGCATTAACATCTCTTCTTCAGCTACAGACTCTGGTAAAACTAACTTGTTTCTGTCTTCTATTAACTTTCATTTGCTCTCGTTATTGGCTGCTCTCATTAATCTCCAACATATTCTCATAAAAAATACGACATTCAGCAGAACTAAGAAATGGAAGACGTTCTCAAATCCCCCAAAGAATAGAATACTTCTTAATTACTAGTAACATTTGCTCTAGTAATAATCTGTCTTCACTTTCTTGTTCTGTAGATTGAGTAATCATGAACAACCCCTTCTAAACACACACACACACACACACACACACACACACACCCTGCTTAATTGAATAGTACTTTTAATCCACTTTCAGCCTCCAGTTGTCTCAGCTAAAAATAAACTTAATTCCTTTTGATTTCATTTGTAATGCACACCTTTAATTATTTCTGCCTCTGAGTACTTTTCATATTGGCCGTATTTTTTCCCAGTTGTTAGGGCTTGTGTAATCAGGGTTAAATTAAACATAGGGGAACACAGAAAAAAAAAAAAGAAAGTATAAGAAAAGACCCAGAAGGAAGAAAAGAACCCAAAAGGATTAAATAATATATCTTTTCCTGATGTGTTTATATTAGAAAATTACTGCCTTTAGCTAAACAAAGACCAGTTAATGAGCAAAGCATTTATCAATTATCCAATAAATATCAATTTGCCAAAGCTAGTCTAACTTCAATTTTAACAGATTTTATCAGAGGCTAATTTAAAAAAAAAAAAAATCATATAATACCTTAAATGCAAAGAGTATCCAGAATTTTTTAACGTCAAAATTCTAATTAAACATGATGCCAAATAGCTGCTATCTTTTCTCTTCATTTGTTGTCTGTCCATTAAATAATTATTATATCACACAATTAATATTATTAACAGTCTGAAGAGTACATGTTTTATACCTGTGTACGCTGCAGTGTAAGGAAGTATGCAAAAGAAGTCTCTAGCACATAGAAATACATTTTGATACAAAAGGCCAATTTTATCCATAAATGGTACAAATTTAAACTTACCCTGCTCCACACATTCATCCCTTACTAGAACTAGCAGGATCTTACCATTTGTAGTTTAGCAGGGTTTTCTTTTTGATTTTTTGGTTATTGTTTTTTGTTTTTACCTTTACTCCTATTTTGAAATTAAATAATATTTAGGAAGAGCACTAACACTTTAAACATTATTGAGAGACATAATTTATTAGCTATCTTCATTCTAAATAAGGAATCTAAACATCTGGTCTGGGTAGAGATGGAAGAGCCACAAGATGTTAAAAATAATTGGTAATGAGTATTTAGCATCTATCTTGTTTTTTTTTTTCCCACAGCTTATAGCATTACTAACATTCACTTTAAAAAAAAAAAAAAAAAAAAAAAAAAAAAAAAAAAAAAAAAA
>NC_045441.1:66059067-66064386 GCF_002776525.5 Piliocolobus tephrosceles | reverse complement strand
TCAAGCCTGTAATCCCAGCACTTTGGGAGGCCGAGATGGGCGGATCACGAGGTCAGGAGATCGAGACCATCCTGGCTAACACGGTGAAACCCCGTCTCTACTAAAAAAATACAAAAAACTAGCCGGGCGAGGTGGCAGGCCCCTGTAGTCCCAGCTACTCAGGAGGCTGAGGCAGGAGAATGCCGTAAACCCGGGAAGCGGAGCTTGCAGTGAGCTGAGATCCGGCCACTGCACTCCAGCCTGGGCGACACAGTGAGACTTCGTCTCAAAAAAAAAAAAAAAAAAAAAAAAAAAAAAAAAAAAAAAAAAAAAAAAACTCTCTTAAAACTACAAGGTTTGGTAACAGAGGAAGAAAATTTTCAGTTAAGGATTGATGACTGAATTTTATTCCTGACTCATAACTCAAGATTTTCCATTTTGTGGGAAAACTTACAAATCACTCCCTTACAACACTGTGCCCATTTCTCCAAGATGCCTCTCTGCTCCCATCACTATATTTTCAGAAACTTCATGGGAATCTGTTTATCATTCATCAATCTAAAAAATAAGTAGAGAAAAATGAACTTGCTCTATAAACACTTGTCAACATAATCATCAGTTTGTGAAAATATATAGAAAGGAATCATATTAATTTTCATCTACATCTCCTTCATCATCAAAACAAGTATTCCCAAACTAAATTCTGTAATTTAATGACACTCATTTACTGAAGAGAACCCAAAGGTTTACGAACTGTACAACAGTAGAAGCAAGCTATGTTTGCTTAGTTCATCCATGTGTCTCTAGCATCTATTAAACTGCTTAGAAAGTGGTATGTGCACAGTAAAATAACTTTTGAATAAGTGAGTGAATGAATTAATCTATGAGTACAGGGCATTGGGAAGATAAGTGAGCTGGAAATAAGGGTGTTTGAATTCTTTTCGTCTTTTTTTCTGTTGCTAAATAACTGGTACTTTAAAGATGTGATGCACTTCTCAGGGTCTCCAAGTGTCCTTTCATGTCTATCACTCCCAGGCTCCACAAAACTGCACAATAATGCCTGTCCTTAAGATTCCTCCAAAATGAATTTTCTACTATACAGATTCAATCAATAAAGTTATCTAGAATCTAATTTCCTGACCATTTTCAAGGTCCTATTTAATCCCTAAGAAATGCACAGCTCTCTACTCCCCTTTGACTTCTAAATCCCTACCTAGTCTTGTGATTACTGGACTAGAGCCTTAAAAAAAACAGATTGTTACACATTTATGTGTGCTTGCTCCTAAAATGTTAGTCATATATCAAGGATTACAAGCAAGACAACTTTCATTTACCTTTCATCACTCTTAATAAAGTAATTCTTAAACAAACAAAATAAATGATGAGAGACAGAGCTTAAATTGTAAAGTATCAGAAGTTATTGACATTAGATAGAAATTTATCATTTTTGTTTTTGTTTTTGTTTTTGTTTTTTGAGATGGAGTCTCGCACTGTCACCCAGGCTGGAGTGCAATGGCACGATCTCAGCTCACTGCAACCTCCGCCTCCCGGATTCTAGCGATTCTCATGCCTCAGCCTCCCAAATAACTGGGATTACAGGCGCATGCCACCATGCCCAGCTAATTTTTGTATTTTAGTGGAGACAGGGTTTCACCTTGTTGGTCAGGCTGGTCTGGAACTCCTGACCTCGTGATCCACCCACCTCGGCCTCCCAAAGTGCTGGGATTACAGGTATGAGCCACTGTCCCCGGCCTCCAGAAATCCATCTTTAATCACAGCACTTTATGTAAACTGGTGCTTAAAAATTACTTTGTCATGTTAATTTTATTCAACAAACATTTATTAAACATCTATTATCTGCAAAGCATTGGGAAAAGAAACATAGTTCAATAGGATATAGCTTTGTCTTTTAAAGAATATACAATCCCATAAATAAAGGTATTCTCACTTTAAATTTTTTATATGAGTATTTTATCTTTCAAAAAAATTAAATTGCTCAATAATTTAAATCCTCACCAACTTTGGCTATAATGATGAGAGGAGAACTACTTTCTAAATTTAACAAAGTGTCATATGGAAACTTTTCCACTGGTTTTAAATCAATGAATCAGTGGGACATAAACTGGAAGGCTAGGAGAGATTCAGAAAAGACATGATATTGCGCTCCCCTTGAAAAGAATAATGATCACAAAATATGGGATTTGATAGGCCTTCGGATCTCTTTGGGTCCAATTCTCCTCTTTTACGGGAGAGGAAACTAACAAAGTAGATCACCATCGCTTATTTATGGGCAGTCCATTTACAAGTCTTTCCAGTGGACTTCCTGGCTTTGTCACAAAACAGACTTGCTTCAATTCCCAGCTAGGTCAATTACTGGCTCTATGACCTTGGGAAAATAATTTTTTCTACACCTTAGTTTCCTCACCTATAAAATGAGGATGCCTATAGGACCTACCCCACAGAGTGGTTGAGAGAATCAAATAACGTGTCATGTGTGAAGCACATAGCACAGTGCCTGGTAGCGTTCTGCGTGTGCACTTACATGTATACGTGCATGAACACAAACACACGTGCACAGGTGTAATGGTTTTCATAACTGTGTACCTTATCTTCATTGAAACCATAATTTCTGAGGTTAACATTTAAGTATATGACTTTCAAATTATTCTTATTTCTTTATACATAAAATGTAATTGAATGGTGATGACAGAATCTGAATGATTCTTAGGGGCAACAAGCTTATTGTTGACCTAGTAGGCAATTTTTTAAATCAGAAAGCGAATTCTTCCTCTGCTTCAGTGAAGGTACCTGGTATTATAAAATGATCTGAGCAATGATACATAATATGAATTAGTGAAGAAGATATTCAGTCAAACTTTCTGAGGCACCCACAATGTGTGAAGTCCTAAGCTGGATGCATAATTAAGGAACCACAGAAAATGCAGCAAAACACGATTTAAAGTACAGCATAGAAATTCTATGACAGAGAAATTGTAGTTGTCCAACTGAAATTTTATGTGGAAAATTAGCAGACTGTAATATAGCCCAGCCATTTATTTGGCTGTCTCAGTGATGGATGTGGAGTAAACTATAATTGATTTAGCAATGGTCATCCACACAGTGTTCCTGAAAATGTCCATGTTTTATATTGCATGACCTCACTTTATTATTTAGACCAATGGTTTAAAAAAAGAGAAGGCGTACATATTGTTGTGACTTTTTATTTTATTTTATTTTTTGAGAAACTACATAAGCCTATTTAACTAATTCTTCTATACCCACTCTAACCCTTGAACAATATCCCATCATTTTTCCTAACACTCTGGAGGTAATTTATGTGTCTCTACATTAGACTTACAGGCCAAATTATATTCATATTTACACAGAGCCCTGCACACAGAAGGCACTCAAAAGATTTTCAGTTGCATTGATATGGACTTAAATCAAATAATCATTTTAAATGTCAGTTTTGAAAGAAAACAGACAACCTTCATCTAATAGCTAAATCTTTAAAACACCATGCTATAAATTGCAAGCAAATAAATACATTAGCTTTAAGCCATCTGAATGATTAAATCTGTTTATATTGTTTACAATTTAGAGAAGAATGCCTTAAGATAAAAGCAGATTTTTTTGGCAGAGTTGGGGAGGGCTTGAATAGCTTTCTATTATATCTTATATGTGATTTAACCTTAAAGTTATTTTTTATTAAATGAAATCTTACATTTCTGTAACTTCTATATAGACAGATAACTTTAAAGGAAGAGTGGAAAAATTATAATGATAGCCTCACACAGTATGCATCAAAATGCATATACATATAGACTGGTTTTGGGGTGACTTTAACAAAGCACTTTGTTGAAAAAACAGATGCTATATAATTGTGGAAACTTAATAACAAAATTCATTATCATTATCTTCACTGTTGTAAATCAGCCATCTGTGTGGTATTTGTCCTTGAAGTTAGTTTGAAAAAGTGAGGATGCATTTCTTCAACTAACCTTCTCAGTCTATGACTGGCTGGAAGATAAATACGGATATTAAAATAATAAAATGTATTTGTAAAATAGAAAGGCTCATTCTAAGCCTCAACTAAATGTCCTTGAAATTGAACTCTTATGCTTTTAGCGATGACTTTCTATTGTACATTCCCTGCATCCAATTTGAAGAATTGAAGAAAAACTTAATCATGTATGTACTGTGCAGCTCACACAGCTATGTCTATTAAAGCCAATAGGTTTCATCTTACAGTGAATAATGTCTTATCTTTATATTTTAACCATGTTTTAAAATGTCAGATTCTCAAAAAAACTCAGCATAAAGAAAGACATGCTGAAAGAGGGGGTGTTTTGTGCAATGTTGCCTTTTACTAATCATTCTTATATGCTTTTAATAGCCTCTTTACTCTTATGAATATCAATATTATGCAAGCACTATATTATTGAGATTTAGCTTCATAGGTCTTTTTAGGGTGTTGTTAAGAAGCACTTTAATGATTTGTAGAAATGTAAATAAAATTGTTTTTCATTTAACGTGTTTAAAATAGTTATACCTAGCCCAATGTTTAAAATTGAGGTTTCTTGGCTAGTATAAAAATTTAAATCTGCAAATGGCCTTTATCACATGTCAGATTGCAAAATCAGAATATATTGCATAATTAAAACAAGGATAAATATGTATTTAAAAATCAGACACTTTATTCCTCAATTGGGATGACCTGAATTCAGAAACCATATTTGTCCTGGGTGATTTATCTAATAATGGTTTTTGAGGTTGAATAGTTTTTTTAATAAAACATTAGCACATAATATGTACTTTTACATCAATAGAAACTGACATCAAAATTAGGAGGGGAAATTTATGTTCCACTGGGATAATCTTGGGACATTGTGACTTAATGATGCTTTAAATAATCAAAACCATGTATTAGCTGGTCACGGTGGCTCACACTTGTAATCCCAGCACTTTGGGAGGCTGAGGCAAGTGGATCCCTTGAGGTCAGGAGTTCAAGACCAGCCTGGCCAATATGGTGAAACCTCGTCTCCACTAAAAATACAAAAAATTAGTTGGGCATGGTAGTTCATGCCTGTAGTCCCAACTACTTGGGACTAGTGACTAGTGTAGTGCCTAGCTACTCGGGAGGCCAAGGCAGGAGAATCACTTGAACCCGGGAGGTGGAGGTTGCAGTGAGCCGAGATCACATCATTTTACTCCAGCCTGGGTGACACAGTGAGAAAGAAAAAAGAAAAGGAAAGGAAAGGAAAGGAAAGGAAAGGAAAGAAAAGAAAAGAAAAGAAAAGAAAAGAAAAGAAAAGAAAAGAAAAGAAAAGAAAAGAAAAG
>NC_045441.1:66058877-66059057 GCF_002776525.5 Piliocolobus tephrosceles | reverse complement strand
AGAAAAGAAAAGAAAAGAAAAGAAAAGAAAAGAAAAGAAAAGAAAAGGAAAAAAAAGAAAAGAAAAGAAAAGAAAAGAAAGAAGGAAAGGAAAGGAAGGGAAGGGAAGGGAAGGGAAGGGAAGGGAAGGGAAGGGAAAGGAAAGGAAAGGAAAGGAAAGGAAAGGAAAGGAAAGGAAAGG
>NC_045441.1:65932979-66058867 GCF_002776525.5 Piliocolobus tephrosceles | reverse complement strand
AGGAAGGAAGGAAGGAAGGAAGGAAGGAAGGAAGGAAGGAAGGAAGGGAGGAAGGAAGGGAAAGGAAAGAAAGAAAAGAAAGAAAGAAAAGAAAGAAAGAACCCTATATATTAGGAGACTGGAAGACATATACCTTTATGGAAACTTTTTGTTTTCTTTTTTGTCCACAAAAATTGCTCATTTTAGCGAGAAAAAATACTTTTATGCTAGGATTTAGTCTAAGATACATAATCAAGAAGTAACATCTTATTTAACTATTATAACTATCTTATGAAGCAGATACTCTTATTACTTTCAATTTTCAGATGAATGAACAGAAGAACAAAGAACTTAACTAATTTATCCAAAGATATACAGCCTGTGGGAATGACAAAAGCACTGAATCTCTCTAATCTGGCTCCAAAGTTCCTGTTCTTAACACTTCTGGTATATTGCCTCTCCACTTTAAAGAGACAAATAAATTTAATATTTGAAATTTGAATGGTGAGGGCAATACAACAGGTAGTTGATTAATCTATGTTTAATCAGTATAGAATATCACTAATGCTTAAAATTTTGATATTTTCTATTAGCTTTAAATCACCTGGGGGGTGATAATCTAATAATCTAATTAAATTCCAAATTCAAGCTTTCTTTCATTTTTTCATGTTGTAATCCATCTCAAGCATAAGCATATTTGCTGCAATGTATAGTATGTATCATATACTTTATGCCAAAGTAAGAAATAACTGTATACAGTCATTAATTCATTAATCTTTATATATATATATTGACCTTACAATGTATACATGTAGTAAAACAAGTTATGTTGTTATAGTTATCAATTTTTTATAGTGATTTCCAATTACAGTATGAACTCATTGACAGAAGGGCCACATTTTATTTGCTTATCTTTACTTCTTTGAAAAAAATGATAGAATTAGAAGGACTACCAAAATTATCACTGTATCAATAAGAGTAGTTGTGTAAGGATCTGTCCAAATGCTGAAAATATTTTAAATAGTTGATCTTAAGTTATTTCATAGTCTGGTGTTGGAGTATAACTATTTATATTTTCTCATTTTTTTTCATTGGGCTCAGGATAATTAATTATACAGTATATTTATTATTTTAAACATTTTTCAATATCATTAACATATAAGCTCTTTAAGTACCAGGATTCTCAGAGTTTTTTCCTCCCACTATGGCTCCAACACTAGTTCAATGCCTGGTGCTTTGTCACTGAAGTTTAATGATTTATTAACTACCCAAGTGTAAATCGAATTAACAAATTCAGGAACTGTTGATAGAGCTCTTCTTTTTCTGTGTTTCCCTTTAAAAAACAGACTGGCTTTTTCAAATCTATATCATCTGAAAAAGTGTATGTGTCCACCTGGGGTTTTCACAAGTGCCTTAGCCATAGGGAAAGTATCCGGGTACTATGATCCAGGACAGCAAAACTGCAACAACGCTGTTTCATTTGATCTCAGATGGGAGACCAAAGATGTGCAAATAAAAATGAAGGCAATTGGTAAAATTAATGGACCATTCTCTGTTATAGAGTTTCTAACTTTGTTAACATCATAACATGTTAGAATACTATATGTCAATAAAATAGTATGCAGATGCCAGAAAAAAAGGAGAGTCTGGCTAATATCTAAAATGTTTGGACTATGTTCAAAACACATCTGAGTTCTGGTTGTTTTGTACTTGTTTTAGTTTGTTTGCTTCTACTCAGTGTCCAGTGCCCTTCTTCTGGTAACAAATTCTGATTTTTCTTTGAATGCAATTTTATTGGAATATAAATAAAGGCAACTTTGCTTCCAAGGTCAAGTGGACATATACTAGATGAAATGGATTCTCTGTCTGGAAATTCAAGCTTTCCAAAGCATTCAAAGCTGTTGGAGGTGATAAATTCAAGAAACATCTTCATATGTTTCATATCTAGATCTCCAAATAGGCCTATTTCCTAATGTTTCTAAGTCCAGTTCTATGGTGGTTTCTTTTAGTCAGTCAACTACTTCATATTTGTTGAATATTATAATTTTGCATCAAGTAAGCAGAATTTATTTAACTTTCCTGCAATAAGAACATTAGCAGTTAGATCAAGCAACAGTGAAACATTTAGAGTGTGCCTCAGAGGAATGAGTTCACTGGGGGACTGGTTGGGGCAATTCATCCGATGGTAATAGGTAGAATGTGCCGGAACAAAATGAGACAAGTACTTGGAGGATCACGCAGGAGGCTGTTAATGGCTTACATGAGAAGTCAGAACTGTTTTAAGGAGTTAAAATAAAAAGTACTTAGTGTTATGTAGATTCAGCCACAAAATTCATCAATATTTCTTTCCTTAGCTTCAACAAAGTAGGACTAAGTGGATGCCAATGTCAAGGCTAAATATTGTAGTGGAAATCTGTCATCATAGGTTTTATCACTTATGTCATTTTATGATGTTAATTGTGGCTCCAGGCTCCATTTCTCTTATAGGGTGCAGAGTTTCCCACACATATGAGTGTCCCCTACGTCTACCTCTTACCTACAGACAGACCATCTTTCATATTGCCTTGTACAGAAAATACTTCTCTGTTCCTTTAAGTTGTCCCTCATTATTTTAAATGAACGTTCCCTATTTCACTTGTCAAAGGTAATTATTCTCACCCATGTCTTTCAGATTTTGTGGTTCTCATCAAGTGCCCCACTTTGTTCAACCTTTCTCATAGAAGATGTCATTTCCTTCCATTTCATCAGGAAATGTGGTACTGGTTAGCACTCTTCTTAGCTTTACCAGCCTCACTCATAATGTTCCAGCATTGTGGATCAGCGAGTCTTCATACTACTGTCCTGTCATTCACCTTTATACCCTTACTCAAGATGTCTTCTCTGCCCTGAAACATTGACGACGCTATGACCTTTCCTTGCTTTGTTTGGCACACAGTAACTCCTTATGTCACACTCAGCTCTGTTCTCTTCTCCTCTGGAAAATTTCCCCCTCCTGTTGACTCCCTCTGCACATGCATACTGAGCAGTTATTCTGTTTTCACCATTATGGCACTTTTTACATTTTCTAGAAAATTTCTGTGAATGCTCCTGTTGCTCCCACTAAAACATGTAACTTCTTGAGGTTATGTATCCTAATCATCATAATATTTATTACCTTGGAGTAAGAAAATTGTGTCCTACATGCTAGATATTGTGCTAATCACTGTAAATACAAACACAAATGCCACATATTTCTCTGACGTTAAGGACCTTTAACTAGGTGGAATCCAAGAAACAATTCTAATATTTCAGAGGAGAGTGATAACAATAGGAAAAGTAGGTATAGAAGAGCAAAAAAGCAGGCTAAGTAAATTAAAATGGAAAGAAAATGACATGGAAAGTTTTCCTGGGGTAGCTGACATTTAGGGAGAATTTTCAAGGATGACTTTGTAGATAAAAAATAATGGTAAAATCTTTTGACTTATACTTTCAACTCACTCCAACATATAAAGGGCATGGAAGTCATCAGTCTCATCCACACATCAAGAAAAAGCTAAACAAGCTAATCAATAACTTTTCTTAGGTTAATCAACAAATGGAATTCACAGAGTAAACTACTACCCACAAAATCAAAGCGGCAAGCAAACATAGAGAATCATAGCTGAGATCAGCTTACCTAGAAGAAAACATTTGAGCAAGTAACTGGTATTAATAATTAAATGTAGCCCTACTAGGTTCTCATGGTAAAAATTGGAGAAAAATAACTTTCCCTCATACTTTAGGGAGAGGAAGGGAAAAAGTAATTGTTTTAAAATATCACAGGAGAAATTAATGATTTTGAAATAAGTCCATAGTATTTATAATGAAGAATTGCTCTCAAGAGAAATACTTTGCCAGAGCCTTCTCTGACCTGGAAAAATATCAATTAAAAAGTTCAACTCCATCATCCCTTCTTGTTTCACATAAGGTGAAGGAAAAGAAAGGCTGATATATGCATCTCAGGTCTCTGCCAAAGGAATCAGACCCACTAAGAAAACTGAGATTTAATCATAAGATCATAGAAAACTACACTCCCAAATACTTAGAACTTCATCAACAGGGCTTACCACTGAAAGAGCTACAAGATACAGACTCTAATTAAGAAGAAGTTCATTGGGAAACCCAATAACAAAAGAAAAGAAAAAGAAACTAGAAGAAACTAAGTCCTTTAGCACATACAATATAGCAAATATCAAGCACAACCCTCACTCCTAGCCATATTAACATAAATGATCACATCAAAGGCTAAGTTACCTCAGTTACCAAATACAGCATGTCCGACTTTCAACAAAAAAATTGTAAAGCATACTAGAAGCAAGAAAAAAACAAAGTCTGAAGAGACAAAGCAAGCATCAGAACTAGACTCAGATATGACACAGATTTTTAAAATTACTAAGTAGAGAATTTTTAAAAAGCTAGGATTAATATGTTAAAGGATCTAACAGAAAAAGTAGACAACATTCAAGAACAGACAATTAATGTAAACAGAGAGAAGACTGCTCTAACAAAGAATCAAAAGGAAATGCTAGAAATTAAAAAAACAAAACAATGCCAACACTGTAATAGAAATGGAGAAGATTTAAGATGACCTCATCAGTATACTGGACAGAACTGAGGAGAGAATCAATGAGCTTGAAGATAGGAGGAAAAGAAGGTTTTCTGAAATAAAATACAAAGAGGAAAAATAATTTAAAAAGTATAACAGACTAACCAAGAATTATGGGACAATTACAAACATAAGCATCATCTGAAAGAGAAGACATAAGAAAGAACAAGAGGCCAGGCATAGTGGCTCACACCTGTGATTCCAGGATTTGTGGAGACCACATTGGGAGAATTGTTAGAGCTGAGGAGTTTGAGACCAGCCTGGGACATACAGCAAATAAAATTAGCCAGGCTTGGTGACACATGCCTCTAGTCTCACCCAGCTACTCGGGAGGCTGGGATGGGAGTATTACTTGAGCCCAGGAATTCGAGGCTTCAGTGAGCTATTATCAAGCCTCTGCACTCCAGCCTTAGTCACCGAATGTGACCCTATTGCCATAAAAAAAGGAAGAAAGAACAAGAAAAATTTGTTGATGTTATAACAGCTCTCTTCCAAAATTAATGGCAGACGCTAAACCACAGATCTAAGAAGCTCAGAGAACACTAAGAGGACATATTCCCAGGCATATTATATTCAAGCTGCAGAAAAAAAAAAGATAAAGAGAAAATCTTGACAAATGTCAGAGAAAATAAATGCTTTGCCTATAGAAGAATAAGAATAAGAATTACATTGGACCTCTAATCAGAAACAATGTAAACAAGAAGAAAGTTGAGTCAAGTATTTAAAGTGTGGAAAGAAAAAACCCCACCAACCTAGGATTCTATATCCAGTAAAATTATCCTTCAAAGGGGAAGAAAAAATAAAGACTGTCTCCGAAAAAACAAACAAACAACAAACAAAAGAGAAACAGGGAATCTGTCACCTGTAATACTATCTTGCAGGAAATGTTAAAACAAGTTCCTCAGAGAGAATAAAAATATACAGTTCAGAAATTTGAATTTATCAAAGAAAGAGTATCAGAGAAGGCATGAATGAAGGTAAAATAAAATGTTTTGCTTTTCTTATTCTTAATCTAATAGATAACTATTCATAAGAATAATGTATGGAGTGATTATAGTTTATCGATAAGTAAGATGGATGACAACAATGTTATATGGAATAAAAGTGAAAAATAGGCTTTATGCTATTATTTAGTACATGCATGTACCATCTTTGAAACAGTATACTGTACTTCAAAGTGGATGCTGATTAGTTGCCAATACATATTGCAAACTCTGAGACAACCCCTAACATTTTCGAAGAAGTATAATTAATAGAAGAAAATAATATAATCATATGAAATAGTCAATTAAAAGAAGTGAAAGCTGTGAAAGAGGGAAAGATTTTTTTAAATAGCAAGTGCAATGTGTAAGAAGCAGTTACAATCAAGCTACACGCCAATCCCATTATATAAATAGTCATTTTTAATATGATAGATCTAAATACATACAATAAAAACTTGACAGAGGACATGTAAAACAGATTCAACCAGTATATTAAAGGGATGGAGAAAGATAAACCATGCTAATAATAATCAAAGTAAAGCTGGATTAACTGTATTAATTTCAGATAAAGTCTATTTTAGAGCAATAAAAATTATAAGGGATAAAAAGAGGCATTATATAAGGATAAAGTGGACAATTCCCTAAGAAGGCATAACCGTTCTTTAGTGTGTGCACCTAAAAACAGAGCATCAAAGAACATGAGGCAAAAAATGATAGCAATAGAAAGAGAAATAGAAAATTCATTATTATAGTTGAAGAGTTCAACACCTCTATAACTGCTATTGACAGCTCCAACAGGCAGAAAATCTGTAAGGATACAATTGAACTGAATATCATCATCAATCAACTGCATCTGATTGACATTTACGAAAGATTTTGTCCAACAACAACAGAATACACATTCTTTTCACATTCCCATGGGACACTCACTAAGATAGACCACATTCTGGGCCATAAAACACACCTTAACAAATTTAAGAGGTTATAAGTCAACCAACGTTTGCTCTCAAATGGAACTACACAGAAATCGATAAGAGAAAGATAGCTAGAAAATAATAAAATATTTAGAAATTAAACAGCATTTTTAAATAACATGAGTCAAATAAAATGTCTGAGAAGAAATTTTAAAATATTTTAAACTAAATGAGTAGGAAAACAATATTTATGTCAAAATATGTGAAACACAACAAAAGCAGGCTAAGAGGGTAAGTTTGTAGCACTAATTCATACATTATAAAAGAAGAGAGATCTAAAATCAACATCAACAATGGAGGCTTCCATCTTAGAACTAAAGAAAGTAAAGCTATATAAATGTGAAACAATCAGAAGAAACAAATAATAAAAGAGCAGAGATAAAAAATGGACAACATGAAATCAATAGAAAAAAAAATCAATGAAAGCAAAAGTTGGATCTTAAAGCAATAAAATTAGTGAACTTCTAGCCAGGCCACTAACAAGAGAGAGAAAGAGAATATGCAAATTACTAGCATCTGTAGTGAAATAGAGATCATCACTACTGATCCCATTTACAATAAAAAGATAATAAAGAAATGCTATACACAACTCTATTCTCACAAATGTTATAATTTAGTTAAAACAGACCGATTCCTTGAAAGACATGAACTATCAAAACTCACATAAGTAGGAACAGATAATCCAAATAGGCTTATATTTACTGAAGAAATTAAATGAACAATGAATAACCTTTTCAAGCAGAAACACCATTCCCAGACAGTTTCATTACTGAATTGTAACATTTAAGAAAGAAATAATACCAATTCTCTAAAATCTGTTGCAAAAAATACAAGCAGAAAGACCACTTCCCAACTCATTCTATGAAACTAACATTACTCTCATATCCAAATCTGACCTATATTAGCAAATTTAATCCAACAACGTATGGAAAGAACTGTACACCACTACCAAGTGAGATTTATTCCAGGAATGCAAGGCTAGTTGAACATTTGAAAATCAGTAATTTTATAAATCCCATCAACAAGCTAAAGAAGAAAAATTATATTATCATAATAATTGAGGCAGAAAAAGCATTTGCCAGAATTCAACACCCATTCTTCATGAAAAATCTCAATTGCTAACAAGAGAGAAATTCCCCTATTTGATAAAGAATATCTACAATAAATCTATAGCTAACATCATACTTAATGATGAGAAAATAAGGGCTTATTTCTAAAATCCAAAACAATAAAAACATGTCTCCTCTTACCACTCCTACTCAGCATTGTACTAAAAGCTCTAGGTAACATATTAGATAAGAAAACAAAACAAAAGCCATTCATACTGGGAAGTAAAAAACAAAACTCTTACAGGAGACATGGTTGTATAAAAGTATGACAAATACAACAAAAATGAAACAAACAAAGGAAAAGCTTCCTGGAACTAATAAACAAATGTAGCAAGGTTGCAGGATACAAAGATAATATGTAAAATTAAATTGCCTTTGTATACACTGACAATGAACCATTGGAATTTGAATTTTAAAACACAATACAATTTACTCTAAGATTAGTGAAATAGTAAAGTAAAATTCTTAAGTACAAATTTAACAAAATGTGTACAGGATGTATATGACAAAATCTACAAAGTTCTAAAAAAATCAAAGGAGATCTAAATAAATAGAAAGATGTTTCATATCCATAGTAGGAATATTCAATTTTTTTATGTCAATATTGATCAATATGCCAACTTGATCTATAGAATCAATGCAATTCCAATCAAAATTTCAGCAAGTTATTTTCAGATATTAACAAAATGATTCTTAAATTTATATGGTGCTGGGCACGGTGGCTCATGCCTGTAATCCCAGCACTTTGGGAGGCCGAGGCGGGCGGATCACGAAGTCAGGAGTTCGAAAGCAGCCTGGCCAACACAGTGAAACCCCGCCTCTACTAAAAGTACAAAAAGTTAGCCAGGCATGGTGGTGGGTGCCTGTAATCCCAGCTACTCAAGAGGCTGAGGCAGGAGAATCGTTTGAACCCAGGAGGCGCAGGCTCCAGTGAGCTGAGATCATGCCACTGCACTCCAGCCTGGGTGACAGAGCGGGACTCCACCTCACAGAAAAGAAAAAAAAAAAAAAAAAAAGACCCAGAAATAGGTGACTCAATACTGAAGAAAAACAAAGCCGGAGGACTGACACCACCCAACTTCAATATTTACTATCCAGCTACTATAATCAGGGCAGCAGGTTATTGGCAAAAAAATAGCAAAATTAGATCTATGGAATACAACAGGGAGCCAAGAAATACATCCACAGAAATATAGTTAACTGATACTTGAGAAAAGAGTGAAGGAAATTTGGTGGAGAAAAAACAGTCTTTTCAACAAGTGCTCCTGGAAAAATTAGATATCCATATGCAAATGTATACATACATACATGTAGAAACCTATACAGAGACCTTACACGTTTCACACACAAAAAAAATTCAAAACAGATTATAGAAATAAATGTAGGATACAAAACTATAAATCATTGATATCACTTGGATATATGTCCCCTCCAAATATGTTGAAACGTGATCCCCAATGTTGGAGGTAGGGCATAGTGGAAAGTGTTAAGGTCATTGAGTGTATCCCTCATGAATGGCTTGGTGCCATCCCCTTCATGATGAATGAGTTCTTACTCTATTAGTTCACATGTGAGCTGGTTGTTTAAAAGAGCCTGGCACCTCCTCCCCTCTCTCTTGCTCCCTTCCTCTCCAAGTGACATGTTTGCTCCCCCTCCACCATGATTGTAAGTTTCCTGAGGCCTTCACCAGAAGTAGATGCCAGCACTATGCTTCTTGTACAGTCTGCACACCATGAGCCAAAATAAACCTCTTTCCTATATAAATTACCCTGTCTCAGGTATTAATTTATAGCAACATAAAACAGACTAATGAATGCTAACATGTAGAGGATAACATAGAAAATCTAGGTAACTTGTGTTTCCTCATGAGATTTTAGATATACTGCCAAAAGTGAAATCCATGCAAGAAAAGAAAAATGATAATTTGGACATTAAATATAAAACTTATGTGCAAAAGATACTGTTAAGAGAATAAAAAGACATGTTACAGCCTCAAAGACAATATTTGCAAATTACACATCTGATATAGCAATTTTATTAAAAATATACAAGGAACTCTTAAAACTCAAGAATAAGGAAACAATTTAAAAATGGGAAAAATATGTGAAAGACACCTCATGAAAGAAAGTATACAGATGGCAAATAAACACACGAAAATATATAAAACATCATATGTTATTAGGTAATTGCAAATTATAAGAACAATAAGATGCCATGATATGGTTATTAGAATGTCTATAATCCAAAAATTCTCCAAGACGCAATGCTGGTGAGGAAGTAGAACAGCAAGAACTTCATTCATTGCTAGTGGGAATACAAAATGTAAATGTGACTTTGGAAGACAGTTTGGCAGTTTCTTAAAAAGCTAAACATAGTCTTATCATATGATCCAGCAATAACACTCCTAAGTATATACCCAACTGAGTTGAAAACTTATGTCCACACAAAACCCTTCACAGGAATGTTTATAGCAGCTTTATACATAATTGCAAAAAACTGAAAGCAACCGAGATGTTTTTCAACAGACGAAAAGATAAGTAAACTATGGTACGTCTCTAAAATGAAATATTATTTGGTGATAAAGGGAAATGAGCTATGAAGCCAAGGAAAGACATAAATAAACTTACATGTATTTTTCTTAGTAAGCGTGAAAAGGCTCCCATACTAAATTACATTTTCTTTTTAAATAAAAATTTTTTTCATTCCCACTTTAGATTTTCCATTCTCACTTTCAGGGATACATGTGCGGATTTGTTACATAGGTAAATTGTGTGTTGTGAAGAGTTTGTGTACAGATTATTTTGTCACCTGGATAATGAGCATAGTATCCAATAAGTAGTTTTTCAATCCTCACCTCCTCCCATCTGACATTTTCGAAAAGGCAAAACTAGAGAGATAGGAAAATAATCAGTGATTTCCAGAGGTTCTGGAGGGAGAGGAGAAGTGGTGAGTAGGTGAGATTTTGAGGGTGTCAAAACTATTCTACATGAAACTGTAATTGTGGATGCATGAAATAACATTGTACCAATATTGGTTCATTAATTATAAGAGATGTAGGACCCTAATGCAAGATGTGTGCTGGCAAAATGGGGAAGGAGAAGGGTATATACGAATTCTGAACTATTTGCTTAATTTCTCTGCAAAGGTAATATTCTCCTAAAAAATAAAGGGTATTAATTCTTAAAAAGTGATGTCTATACCAAACCAAACATAATTAGAAAATAACAACCTATGTGAAAAATGTAAGTTGTTTGTATATCACAGTGATTCTCCACCAAGGAGAACCCCAGGTGCTCCCCAGGAAACATTTGCAATGTGTGCAAATGTTTTTGATTGTCATGACTAGGGTATGAGCAGTTCTAGTGACATAAAGTGAGTAAAGGCCAGGGACTCTGTTAACCGTCCTATAATACACAGGAAAGCTCCTCAAAACAATTGGCCCAAAATATCAATATGGCAGAAATCAAGGAAACTTGGGCTAATGTGTTTTGTGGGCCCAAGAGTGGAAGGCAAGACTTAAACCATCAATTATTTTGACAACCACATTAAGGAATTTGAAACTTACCCTAAATACTGTGGATGTCTTTCAAAGAAATTTTAGCAAGATACAATGTGATTAAATTTACATTTTATAACAGTCATTTTGGTAACAGTATAGAAAAGCTTTTCTTAACCTCAGTATCTTCCCAATCCACTGTGTTCTGATTAGGAGGTATGTTGCAAACTATCTTATTTATCGTTCAATCAGAACTTTAAAAATCTTTACCAAAAAAAAAAAAAAAAAAAAAAAATCCTACAATAAGTGTATTTTTCAGAAGAGATGCTAAAATGGTGATTTGCACAAAGAGTGTCTTTCCTGAATGATATGCACCATGATGTTTAGTAGAGGTGGAATTATGTTCATAAATATCAATGTAGGAAAAAATGGAAAGAAAAGCAAGACGGAAGAGCAATTACAAACTGTTTCTATGGCTGAAGCAGAGAATTAAAAAGTCTAAACTAAAGCAATGATAGTTAGAAAGGGAAGGGAGAGTAGGTGATTAATTTAACAGATTCCAGGGATGGGGTGCAATGTACCTCTATACTCCCACTGTCTTTAGTATAACATGAAGACTATGTATGCATATATGTCTACATATATATGTGTATCCAGTGTGTGTGTGTGTGTGTGTGTGTGTGTGTGTATCAGACTTATTAGGGGAATAGTATGGCTCTTCATAAAAATAAATATTGTCATACTACATTGTTCTAGCTAGTGCCATCAATCAAAGAGGGTCGGTATGGCGAGAGAGAGAGAAAGAGAAGATGGGAAATTCTTTACAGAAATGATTTAGAATACCAGCAGGGTTTAGAACACAGGAGGCAGAAGCAGATATCCTTGCTTCATTTCAGCATGATGTAGCCAACAATATCCTAAGTTGTTAGCGAGGATATTATTGTTACCTGAATTTTTAATCCTCTCTCTGCTACTAAATAGTTGTGTGATTTTAAAACTCTTATTAAATTGGCCAATAATAATTGAGTATATTTATGAGATGCAATGTTATGTTTTGAGCTATGTGTAAATTGAAGATAGATTGAATCAAGCTAAAAACCATACCCATCATTTTACCAACTCATCATTTTTTGTGATGAGAACATTAAAGAATCTATTCTTTTAGCAGTTTTGAAATAGACAACATATTATTACTGTAATCACTATGCAGTCAATAGAGCACTAAAATATATTCCTTCAGTTTAACTGAAACTTTGTATTCTTTGATTAATATCTCCCCTTTCTCCATCCCTTCTTTTCCGCCACCGCCTCTGGTAACCATTCTTCTAGAATTCCTGGGTATCCAATTATAAACAGGTATTTTCGGTACACGATTTGAAGCTTTTATTCCACTCTCCTATGGGTTCTGATACTGCTATTGAGTCAGCTGTCAGTCAAATTGTGATTTTTTAGAAGGCAATTTATATTTTCTTTGGTATTTTCTAATTTCACTATAATATTTATTTCTGCTTTTAGTTTATGGACTTCCTGAGTCTTTCCAAAGTTATAGAAAGCTCATGGGTGCTATATCTAGAGTGATTTCCCTATTGTACTTTTGTTCTTTTTCTCCTTTTGGAGCTCCAATCAGATATCTACGAGACCCTTTCTATTTATTTTTATGAGATTGTTTTTTGTTGATTCCACATATAAATGAGATTGTATGGTTTTATGATTTTTAAGCAAGTCACTTTTCCACTCAAAGCTCTGTTTCCTTATTTGTAGAATATGCAAGTTAGAAGAGAATTTATCTAAAATTCTTTCAAATTCATAATCTCAAATACATCCTCCTTTTCCTTTTCTGTATTGTAGTTCAAGCCATCATTATTTCCTCCTTGAAACATTGTATTCATCCCTTTTGATATCTGGCATTCATTCTTCCATTTTTCTAATGCATTCTCCATGGAGCAGCCATCAAAATCTTTTTAAACTCCTCTATACAAAAGCTTTGTCCTGGCTGAGCATGGTGGCTCATGCCTGTAATTCCAGCACTTTTGGAGGCCTAGGTGAGTAAATCACCTGAGGTCAGGAGTTCGAGACCAGCCTGGTCAACATGATGAAAATGTTGTCTCTACTAAAAGTACAAAATTGTCTCTACTAAAAGTACAAAAATTAGCCAGGTGTGGTGGTATATGCCTGTAATCCCAGCTACTCGGGAGGCTGAGGCAGGAGAATCACTTGAACCCGGGAGGCAGAGGTTGCAGTGAGTCAAGTTGGTGCCACACTGCACTCCAACCTGGGAGACAGAGTGAGACTCCATCTCAAAAAAAAAAAAAAAAAAAAAAAAAGCTTTGTCCTATTCTCACGATAAAGTTTCTGAATATGACCTGAAGGCAGGTCTGTCTTGGTTACTAACTATTTGTAACTGAGCTCTAATGACACTGTCCTCATGTCCTCATTCCAACTGTTTAGTTTTTTGGTTTTGTGGATTTCTGTTCCTGTTATGTAATTGTATTTATTTTTCCATAGTTCTGAAAAATATTTTTGCTGGGTACGCAGTTCTAAACAGGTATTTTCTCTAGGCAGTTTGAAGCTTTTATTCCACTGTCATATGGATTCTAATATTGCTATTGATTCAGCTGTCAGTCAAATTGTGATTTCCTAGAAGGCAAATTCTATTTTCTTTGGTATTTTCTAATTTCACTATGATATTTATTTCTCTTTTTAGTTTATGGAGTTCCTGAATCTTTCCAAAGTTATAAAAAGTTCTCAGGTGTTATATCTTCAGAGATTTCCCCTGTGCTACTTTTGTTCTTCTCTCCTTTTGGAGTTTCAATCAGATATCCATTAGACTCTTTTTCATTCTACAATCCTGAAACTCTCGTATTTTTCCTCTCTGAGTTGCATTCTTGACGATTTGGTCAGATCTATCTCATAGTTCACTAGTGCCCTCTTCAGCTGGGGTTAATCTAATAAAAATTCATCCATCAAAGGTTTGTAATATTTTTTAATTTCTAGATTGTTTTAATAGTAATCATTGAATTTTGTGTAATTTGCCACAGCATGATATTTTTAAAGTTAAACTTCCTATTATGATTATTGTAGAGTCACATGCAGTTATAAGATATAATACAGAAACACCATTGTACCCTTTACGCAGTTCCTCTCATGGGAAACTTTACAATTTTATTGCATTAATAGACTTACAGTGATTCCTCAGGTTGCCTTTTGATAATCACATCAACCTCCCTGCTGCACAGCTTCTCTCCTCCCCCTGTCTCCAACCTGGAAACCACAAATGTTTTCTCTATTTCTCAAATGTTGTCTTTTAAAATTTGTTATATAAATAGAATCATACAATAGGTAACTTATAATGATTGGCTTTTTGCACTCACCATAATTCTCTGTAGATTCTCTCAAGTTTTTGTATGTATTAATAATGTTTTCATTTTGATTGCCCAGTAGTATCTGATGATACAGTTGCCCCAAAGTCTGCTCAACTATTCGTCCACTGAAGGATACCTAAGTTTCTTCCAGTTTTTGCCCATTACAAATAAATCTTCTGTGACCATCAGTGAAAAAGTTTTTGTGTGAACATATGCTTTACTTCTCTGGGATCAATGCTGAAGAGTAAAACCATTGAATCACATGGCAATTGTCATCAGTATATCTTCTTTGATGAATATCTGTTCATGTCTTTTGTGCATATTTTTAGGCAGATTGCCTGATTTTTACTGTAGAGTTTGGAGATTTTTAAAATGTATTCCAGATACAAGGCTTTGCTTGAGTTTTTATAGGAAAGGGATTAAACTTACAGGTCAATTAATGAAGTATTGACAGATTTTATTATGTTGAGTTGTCTAATTCATGAAGATGGTATGTCTTATTTAGGTCTTCTTTGATTTATTGCATCAACAATTTTTAAGTTTCAGCATATATATTCTACACATCTTTGGTGAGATTTGTACCTAAATATTTCATCTTCTTTAGAGCAATTGTAAGTCGCATTGTGTTTTTATTTCAGTTGTCATATGTTCATAATTAGTGTATACAAATGCAAGTTATTTTAATTTTGATCTTACATCCAATAACCTTGTAAAATTCACTTATTGTTCCAAGGTATTGTTTGGTTTAGTTTTTTAGTTTCGATGTGATTTTCTATGTGGACATTCATGTCATTTGCAAATAGGAATAGTTGGGTTACCCCCACTTCCAATATACATGTCTTTATTTCTTTGGTTTATCACAGTGGGTAGAAAAGTTCTGGCATTGTGTTAAATAAGAGTAGAGAGAACAGAAATCCTTGCCTGATCTCGAATATTCAGCTTTTCACCATTGAGTATGAGGTTAACTGTAGGGTTTTGTAAATTTTCTTTACCAAATTGAAAGAAAAATCCTATAATCCTAGTTTTCAGGGAGTTTTTATCATGAATTGATTTTTACCAAACACTTTTTTCTTGCATCTAATAGTATAATCGTATGATTTTTCTTTAAACTGTTTCTGTGATGGATTACATTTCATGCATTTTTTTCACTTGTTTTAAGAGACCTTATCACTGCTTTTTGAAGCAAATTATTATGGCTGCTTTGAAATTCTTGTCAGACAGCCACACCATTTGATTCATTTTCATATTGGCATCTGTTGACTTTCTTTTCTCATTCAATTTGTGATTTCCCTTGCACTTGATATATAATGAGTCAGTTTTGATTGAATATTTGAATGTTTCATTTTTCAAGTCCTGCAGTTCCTAGACAGCTCGCCTACTTTTTTTCCACCTTTCGGAATCTTCCTATTTTTTCTCATTGTTTTGCATTATGTTTAGTTTTTTTTAGTGGTCAGTGGGAGGATCTGTGAAGAATACGCTTCTCTATCGTCATGGAACCAGAAGTCCCATATTTCAAGATTTTTTTATGTTTTTGGTTTGTTTTTACAAATTTAATTGGTCGATTTTCATGCCTTGTGCTGCTGTCTCATATTCTTAACCATCATTTTTATTTCTTTAAATATATTTAACATAAGTATTTTGTATTTTATTTCTGATATACCCAATATTTAGTATCTCTGAAGATGAATCTGGTATTAATTATTTCTTCTGGCTCTTGTTGGTAGTGCCTGCTTTCTTTTTTTGTGTTTTGTAGGTTTCAGCAATCTGTTCATTTTCCTTTAAAATTTACCATGGAAATCCTTTGATGCTTTGCTGAATGTGGTTCCCTACAGAAGATTTGCATTTGCTTCCTTCCAGTTGGAAGGGTTCTGGTGACCCTTTCATTTGAGTATAATTCTGAGCTTTCAGTTTTGAAATACCAGGTTAGTGAAAATTTGGCCTGCAGACTCTTGAAGAAGCATGTTTATTATTACAGATCCACTGGAATGATGATCACTATTATTATTTGTCTACACCAAGCATCAACTTTTAAGACAGGCCAAGTTTCTCGGAGTTTCCTGTTGGAGTGGTTGGCTGGGAGATATTTTTACTTATCTATATAAATGATGATTTAGAATTTGTGGGGTTTGATTTTATTAAGGGATAAGGAGGACAGTAGCTCATTAGAATGGTCTCCTTAAGTATGACTTCCTTCTTTTCCTTAGTTTGAGCTTCCTCTCTTTCCTAGTTTGAACCACTAAGAAATAATTTTATTTCCAGTTCATTGATTTAAGTTTGAAACATTTTATTTAACTTTTTTGTTTGTTTGCTTCCTGAAAGCGGGTATGGCAAAACATCTGTTCTACCACACACTATCCTTACCTTTTAAAAAATATCCATGTTGATCTATGAGGATGCTAGGTAGGTTTTGTTTTGCTTTGCTTTGCTTTATATCAGCTCTCTAATTGAAACATTTTAAAACTATAAAAAATTCAAAGCAAACTCCTACACAAATCTGGCAGTATTAAACACAGAAGTCATGGTCAAAAAATATTAAAATACAAGTTTAATTATATATACTTCTAAGAAAGGTGTACTGTTTTCTGCTTTTTATGAAGAAAAAATACACCTTTTTCAATTACCGTTTCCTCATTTTCTCTAAAGCTACAATATCTGTGTTCATAGAAAAATATCAGAGAATGAAAAACAAACTCAGGATCATCAAAAGAATATTTCAAAACATGATAACAAGTTGTACATAAAGTAGCAGCTTTGCATCTTTTCTTTTCCTAAATATTTATATGTAAAATCTGCTCTAAAATTTCTGATTTTGAGATCTCAAATTTACAAGAATTACATTATTGGCTAGTATCTTGGAGGCAATTTATAGTAAATTCTGAGCAAGTCTATAAAAAGGCAACATAGTTACTACAAATATATCCTTCATAGTACTACATCTAGATGACATGACAAGTGTAACTAATGAAATAGTCTGTGAATTTGAAAAATCTAATTAAATAGAAGTCTTTTCAACTTGAAAACAGAATATATTTAACATATATTTATAAGAATTAAGATAAATATACTAAAATATAGATTCTTTCAACAGAAATTTAATGAGCAGATATGAACATACAGTCCTGAACTTGTAGAGCTTGCATCTTAGTGCATGAGTTTATAGAAATCTATTTAATTGCAATCATGGAGACACAAGGAATTTTCAAATATTGAAAAAACTTTCACCATCTGAATATCTAGTTATCCTACTGATACACTGATTTTACTAAAATTTTCTTAGAAATTCACTTGAGTTGGTTTCTCAAAATAATGAACAAATATATATCTTGTTTCCTCTGTTCACTTAAAAATAATCTCTGATCACACATATTTATGTTATAGAATTTCTCTGTTCTTTCACAAATAAATACTTCTTCTCTAATTAGTGATATACACATGCTAGATTAACTTCTTCAGTGCCTCGTCCTACTGTTATCTGCAATCTGTGTTCAATTTGCCAGAGAAATTGCTTTTAAGAATGTCATCAGTGACCTCTTGTCAAAACAGAATCACACTGTTTCTTTTTGTGTGTATGTTCATTTTTTATTTATTTTAATATTTTTATTTGTATAAATTTGTGGGGGACAAGTACAATACTTTTTTACATGTGTAGATTGCATGGGGGTGAAGTTAGGGTTTTTAGGATATACATCACCAGAATAATGTATAGTGTACCATTTAATTTCTCATCATCCATCCCTTTCCTACTCCCTCATCCACCTGAATCTCCATTATCCATTATTCCACAATCGACATCCATGTGTACATATTATCTAGCTCTAACTTAGAAATGAGAACAAGCAATATTTATCTTTCTGAGTCTGACTTAAGATAATGGTTTGTTCCTGCAAAAGACATAATTTCATTCTTTTTTTATGGCTGAAAAGTACTGCATTGTGTGTGCATATATATATATATATATACACACACACACACAATCACATTTTCTTTATACACTCTAGTACTGCATTGTGTATATACATCACATTTCTTTATACAGTCATCAATTGATCAACACTTAGGATGATTTCATAGCTTTGCTCTTGTGAATAATGCCGTGATAAACATATGAGTGCAGGTATCTTTTTAGTATAATGATATTATTTCCTTTGAGTAGCTAACCAGTAGTGGGATTGTTGAGTCAACTGGGAATTCAATTTTTAGTTAGTTGAGAAGTCTCCACACTGTTTACATAGAGGTTGTACTAATGTACTTCCCATCAACAGTGTATAAATATTCCATTATCTCCGCATCCTCATCAACATCTGTTATTTTTTGATGTGTTAATAGTAGCCATTCTGATCAGAGTAAGATTGTGGTTTTAATTTGCATTTCTCTGATGGTTAGTGATGTTGAGCATTTTTTCATATACCTGTTGGCCATCTGTATGCTTTCTTTTGGAAAATGTCTATTCATCTCATCTGCCTAATTTTTAATAATATTATTTGTTTCATTGTTGTTATTTGAGTTCTTTGCATATTCTGGATATTAGACCCTTGTAGAATGCAGTTAGCAAATGTTTTCCTCCATTCTGCAGGCTGTCTGTTCCTGTTGATTATTTCCTTTTGCTGTGTAGAAGCTGTTTAATTTACTTCAGTCCCATTTATCTATTTTTGTCATTGTTGCCCATAATTTTGAGGTCTTCTTTGCCTAGACTAATGTCCAGAAGAATTTTCCCTAAGTTTTCTTCTAGTATTATTATTACTACAATCTAGTAATGTAGTAATTACTACATTACTTAAATGTAAGATTTACATTTAAGCCTTTAATCCATCTTGAGTTGATTTTTGTATATGGTGAGAGATAGGGGTTCAGTTTCATGCTTTTGCTTACAGCGATCCAATTTTTCCAGCATCATTTATTGAACACTGTGTCCTTTCCCCAATGTATGTTCTTGTCAGCTTCATGAAAGATCACTTGGCTGAGAATATGTGGCTTTATTTCTGGGTTCTCTATTCTGTTCCATTGAGCTATGTGTCTATTTTTACACCAGTACCATGCTGTTTTTGTTACTATCGCCTTATAGCATAATTTGAGGTCAGGTCACGTGATTCCTCCAAGTTTGCTCTTTTTTCTCAGGATTAATTTGTTGTTTTGTGCCTTTTTGGTTCCATGTGAATTTTAGGATTTTTTTTTAATTCTATGAAAATGAAATTTGCATTTTGATAGGGATTGCATTAAATCTGTACACTGCTTTGGACAGTGTGGTCATTTTAATGATATTATTTTTTCCAATTCATAAGCATGGGATGTTTTTCTATTTGGTGGTGTAATCTATAATTCTTTTGATCAGTGTTTTGTATTTTTCTTGTAGAGACCTTTTATTCCTTGTTTGAATATATTCCTAAGTATTTAATTTTTTATACCTATTGTAAATGGGATTGCATTTTTGAATTTGTTTTCAGCTAGGTCATTATTATATAAAAGTGCTACTGATTTTTGTAAGTTGATTTTTATTTTGAAATTTTACTGAATTCATTTATCAATATAAAAGTTCTTTGGTGGGGTGTTTAGGTTTTTGTAGATATGATGTTATGTCATCAGTAAACAGGGATAGTTTCTCTTCCTCTTTTCCAATTTGTATGCCTTGTATTTCTTTCTCTTGTCTAATTGCTCTGGCTAGGACTTCCAGTACTATGTTAAACAGGAGTGGTGAGAATGGGCATCCTCGTCTTGTTCCAGTTCTTAGAGGGAATGATTTCAACTTTTCCTGTTCAGTATGATGTTGGCTATGGGTTTGTTGTATATGATAGTCAGTATTTTGAGGGATGTTTCTTCTATGCCTGGTTTGTTGAGTATTTTTATCATGAAGGAATGTTGAATTTTATGGAATGCTTTTTCTTTGTCTGTTGAGATGATCATATGATTCCGTCCTTAATTCTGTTTATGTGTTGTATCACAGTTATTAATTAGTATATAGGTTAAACCATCTTGCATCACTGGTATTAAACCTACTTGATTATAGTGTATTAACTTTTTGATGTGCTGTTAGATTCAGTTTGCTAGTACTTTTAAAGCATATTTTTATCTATGTTGATCTGAAATACTGGTTCGTAGGGTTTTATTTTTTGTTGTGTCCTTGTCTGGTTTTGGTATCTAGATAGGGGAGTGGGGCAGTCCTCAGACCTTTGGTGAAAATGCTTGGGTGTGAAGTGACCATTGCGTGCTGAGGTCTTGGCATGCAGAGGGTGGACAGTCCTTGCAGCCACAGCTTTGGCTGGAGGGAGTGGAACTTGTATTCCTCTTATGACCCAGACCCAGCATGGATTCCTCTCAGGCCACGTGGCAGACGATCTGCCACCCAGTCACTCCCAGAAGTTTGCACCTATTCTGCAGCTAAGTCCTGGATTATAAGATACACCACCAGGCTCAAGACTAAGCCTCAGTGGCAACTCTTCTCCTGTTCAGGTCCCAGGGAGCAGGGTGCGGGAGGGTAAGTGGCGGGTGGGCATACCTGGTTTCATTGCCAGTTTCTGGAACCCACTACACACTCACTTCTCAGAAATGGCTGCAGGAGTCCATCCCCTGCTCAAGCCCTGGTTTTGCAAGTACCACCTGAGTTTTTCCAACAGCTGCAATCAACACTGCTGGTTCCCAGGACCATGGACAGACTCCTAAGCGCTAGGATTGAAAATGACACTCCAAAATAGCTGCCTAGATTGGAGAAGTTTCTTCTCACAGTCTCCCAGCTGCTACCCAAGTTAGGCTCATAGCTTGGGAGGGTCAAGGTGCTCTCCCATGTTCTGGACTGTACAAATCCCACATGGGAAGATGGACTGCAGAAAGGCACTCACTCATTCTCTCCTGTGGTGGGGATTTACTCCTGATTCCCAGCCAGTCCCAGACACTCAGGCTACCTATTTTCTTTCTTCATCCTAGATTTCAAATCTTCCCTTTGCTTTTCTGTTGAACTCCCATGTTTGCTCTTTGATAATGTATTGAAAGTGTGATTGACTACACACTGTTTTGGTTCTTTTAAATGGCTGAAGCATGATGGAAATGCTTCTACTCAGCCATCTTAGAAAAAATAAAGACTGTCTATCTTCACCCAAACTACTAATAATTCTTCCTAATGAACATCATTAGCCAGATTATTGTATATTCTGTTAATGCTGCAAACCACAAAATCACACTTTTAAAAGTACATCACTTTATGCCACCCCTATGGGCAAAATATCTCAATGCTTTCCATATCAGATAAGGCACATTCAATACATAGACATAATGCTAGGAATTTCAAACATAAGTCACTTAATGTAAATAATTGCTTCTCCAGGTATTAAAAATGCAAAACTATATAGAATCTAAAGGAAGCAGCTATAACACCTTAGGCTTGAGAATGAAAGTATCATGAGGGTCACCAGAAACTAGGAGTTTATCAAAGCTAATCTGTTGACCACCAAAAGGCTTCCAGGCAACCGGCGTTGGTACCTAGTCGGAGGCTGGGGGGGAAAAAGAGGCAGTGAGTGATAGGAACTTTATGGGTGGTCTTGGGCCACCTTGGAGAGTGCTATTTGGTTGGTCCAGTAATATCAAATGGCACTGGAGCTGCTACTATCTACTGAAGCTGAAACAACTTGGGGGCAAGAATCGTCTCCTCTCTGCTCCTCTGTCCTTTCAATCTCCCACTATTACCTCTCAGATGGTAAGGGAATCTTAAGATGGATTTGCAAACTCACACCTTCGTTGTAACAGAGCATATTATAAAAATGATGAACCTGGCACTGAGAGGAACTAACCACCAGCATTTCCCTCCCTTACAATAAATCTTTGTTTCCCTGTTAATCTACTGCTAAAGCTTCACTAATTTTTTCTATTCAATTATTTTCTATCAACAGAACATATTTAAACTTTCCCATAATGCTCTATATCACAACCATTTTGTATCGCTGGAGGACATGTCCTGTTCCTTCTCTGTAACTGCAAAGTGGATCTATCAATCCTTCAGTTCCTTTCTTAAATCTGATGGGCCTATAAAAATTCTTCCTGTGCCCCCAGTTAAATTCTTACTCTTAGCGTAATATTTTGCATATCATATATGAGTACTCTATGTATTGAATGAATAGAATGCATTTTTCATTGACATTTGTTTCTCTTCTGCCTCTGTCTTCAAACAAATATTGTTGTGCTAATTGCATCACTCCAAAAGTTCCTTCAGGATAGAAATTATGTCTTATTCCTCTCTGCAGTCCTCAGAATTTAAATGTTTATTAACCTATGCGATTTCCAAAACTAATGTATAAAAAGATAAAAAAGCAACTAAGGTCTTATTAATACATGAATTTAAATTTTAGGAACCTGATAAGTTTACCAAGCTTCTACGGAATACAACTTTCCTAGTTTGTGTCTTTTGTTTTGCTGCTCTTCCATTATGATTAATATTTAAGATATTTAAAATATCCAATTTTCAACAGCCCTAGAAGTTCCTCTGTTTGGTTGATATCTGAAAATTACACACAAAAAAAATGCTCTTTTAAATCAATTATAGTACATAAGCCAAAAACTATGAAAGCTTGTGTTCCTGACTATATGATATCTCAATATGTCCCTCTCTGAAATCCACCTATTAAGCCTGTAGAAAAATGACGATCTGTCAGTAATAATTTTCTTCCATAGCATAGCAATATACTACTGTCCTGAATACTCTTTTTTTGTCTTATTTCTGCAGAAGATCAATTTCCTCAGAAAAAACTGAGCATTTGAATAACTTGTCAGCTCTGGATTCAATAAATAAGACTTCAGTGCTTTAATCTCATGAATAATTTCAACTTCCATTTATTTGATCAGCAGAGAAATAATTTAGATTCTGTTTCCCTCTTGATTTCACTAATATCCAAAATTATTTATGTAATAAATTGCTCACAGGAGAGAAATATCCCTTTTTAAAAAGTTTCACAGAAGCATTATGTATTTGTGTGTTGATGTTCTAAATAAGTGTTTGTAATATGAATTAAAAGTGTGATATAGAGAAAAGCAAGCAATTATGTGAAAATATGCTAGATTATCAATTCTGTGAGTGCCAGACTACTTGGCATACTATAATCTCATTGAATTAAAAATTGGTTTTCATTTATTTATTTGTAATCATTTTAGGGTTAAGCTATTACTTTCTGAATGTGCAAAGTAGACATCAAACTAGAGAAGAGAAAGCAATAAGAAATCATCCAATACTAGTTTTAACAAGGAGAAGTGATCTTTATACATACATTCCACCAATCTTTGTTTTGTTTATAACTCTAAAATAATATTCTACCTAACATAATAAAATTTATCATGTAAAATTAAAATGCAAAGAAGGGTATATTTCAGAATTAATACTGAAACAGGTGAGAAACAAAGTCAAATTATTATAATAAACAATGTCTATTTCAATCAATCCCCTAACTTAATTTAAAACTCCATGTGGTTATTGATCTGTACTTTGACATCTGTCCAACTTTTTAAATTTAATGCATTTTTATCAGTGACTGAAACCAATGAAAGTAAACCAACATAACTGAATTTCTTTGCAGTCATAATTCTACTTACAGCCTAATGTCACATTTAGAGACTCCTGGTTCTGAAAGCACATTATGTACTAACATTGAGAGAAGCCTTAGAGCTAATTTGAGTATTATTGTACAGGAAAACATTCAAGTGCCTGCTTCTTTCTGAGAATATCAGCTGACAAATCGTGGTGCTAGGGCCTGTCTCTTTATGTGCTCTAATGAGACTGCAAATGGTTTTCCAATTTAAAGTGGCTTTGGCAGGTTTATCGATCTGTGAATTGTGGCTGTTTTTAAAGGGAAAAACTAACAAAAAAGACAGCGTTTATTGTAAAAGAGGTAGGTGTGTCACACTGAGTTATTTATCAAGGAGAAAAACGTTTCTTTTACAGCAACAGTAAGATGAACTCTTTGAGTTTTGATTGAATTACAAGAGTTTCACCAAGGCTTAATAACAGGCATGAATGACTAGAATGCCTACCCAAAAGTTTTTTTTTTTTTTTTTTTTTTTGGAATTAAAATATCCCATTAGAGAATTTTTGACAAAAAAAGACATTTACATAAAACAAATGAAACTACATATGCATTTTCTACTGAATGCATGCAAATAAACCTTTCCATTAGTTATTTTCAGTCAGATCATAGTAACCATAAACAGCAGCAGTAATTTTATGGAAAATGAGGAAATGAGTAAATATAAAATAGTTACTATGTATATGATGATCTTTACAAGATCTTCAATGTATATACATGCAAAATACTATTTCTGTATGGTAAGACTTTGCATTAGTTTTAAACAGACTAATTATACTGTGGATACCCGAGAAGCAAGTAACTTGTTTTCTCATCTTCTCCTCTTCTTTCCTCTCCTTTTTTCTCTCCTTTTCTCTCATTTCTCACTCTTTCTCCCCATTTCCCCCCAAAAATCTCATGGAACTAATATTTTGTAGAAAAGTGCTTCTCAAAACAAGTCACCCTAGATCCTTGTTGAAATGTAAATTCAAATTCTAAATGTTTAGGGATTTTACATTTCCAAAAACTTCTCTGGTGATGCCCACATTGCTTTTCCATCGACTACATTTTGAGTAGCAAAACTATAGAACTCAGTTCGGGAAATGCTAATCCAGGCAGCAAGTAATGAATGGGTGGCTAAATAGAGGATGTTGACAATGAGTCTCAGAAAGAAGAAACTAAGATGTGTGATTTTTCAGAGCCATGAGTTTGAGCCATAAGGAGCCTCTGCAGGTTTTTAACATGGTTTATACAGGTAAACTCTAATGTATTTTCAGGGAAAGTGAGGTCACTAGATAGAGATTGGGCTGTACAAACAAGAATGCTGAAAAGTGATGGAGAACTTGTCTTTATAAAAATAGACTAAATTGGATCAAAATCACAAGTAGAAGTATTACATTTGAATGAAGAGAAACTCATTTCAGAAGCAAAATGAAAAGGAGGCTAAAATTGAGCATGGCGTCATTACTTTTTGCAAACTAACATGAGAGGTACATAATTTCCTTGTACACTGTCCCCATTTTTAGAGAGTAATTAAACACAGGTTTTGGAACCTTCTGAAGGACACAATAGGAGGAACTCATAAAGTGGCAGACAAATACCGCTAAAGTACACTTTCTATTTCTTTACCAATCCTTAAATGTCTTAAATGCCTTGCTTTGATTTGTCTATAATGATTTTTCATATGTCTTCAAAAAGAAGTAGGGAAGGAAGGAAAAAAAGGAATGGAGGTGGTCATAGCTCAGGGTTGCAGGGAAACACAGGGCAGGCCTCTTTGCTGGCTCAGCATCTTTCACCCCCACCTTCTTTTGGCAGCAGACTTAGACTTTCCTTTGGTAAATGATTATTCTCCCATTCCCATGTCATCCTGCTGTGCTGTTTATCAGGCCTCCAAGTTTCCAGGCCAATAAAACTTGCCTTTCTAGGAATGTGAACCTTGAGCAGTGTTACAAAACGTCAGAGAATACTTAAATCATTGCAGTGGTGGCACTTGGAAAGGACTAGCCTTTAATTTATGTCAGGGTGGTCCCTGCCCCGTCTTTGTTTCTCACATTATATAAATGATTAAATATCTCCTTGTAATGACTTCCTGCTTCAGTGTTATAAAACCAGCTATTGATCTGATTATGTCCATTCACTATACACACACACACACATCTTTTGTTAAATTTATAATTATGCTATATTTTTAACGTTTTTATTGTCTACGTAATATATGTCTTCATGGTTTTTACAATGTATATACTATCAATGTATTAATCAATTAATCTATTACTAATAGAATTTAAATAAAACAAGTTTTCATGTTTCTAAATATAGCTTGGTTTTTTAAAGTGTATTTAAATTCTGATTAAATATAAAGGTTATATGAAGACTCCCCTATAAAAAGATGCTCTCCTTTCAAGGAAAGGAGACAATCATGTATATCTATATTTACAAGAATCCAGATACATTGCGTATTTTCAGCATAATATGGGCAACTCAGCTCCAATCAGTGAACAATCAAATCACATTCACAGGTACATATTAATGGAGACTCCAAGTTTATTTTTTTAAAATAACATTATTATAGATAGTCTGTGTGGATATGTATAATTTGTAAAATAGGAAGATGATTAATACCAGCTTCAAAGCATCATTGCTAATATTAAAGGAAGTAATCTTAGTATCTGACACATAATGAGGAATATGTATGTGTTTCTTGACTTTTCTTTTCCCTACTGTTTTTGTGGTTTCTCCCTTTTCCCTGCTATAATATACAGTTGGCCCTTGAACAACACAGGTTTAAACTTTGTGGGTCCACTCATATGCGATTTTCTTCTGCCTCTGCTACCCCCGAGACAGCAAAAACAACCATATAATTCCTCCTCCTCTTCAGCCTACTCATTGTGAAGACAACAGGATGATGACCTTTATGATGATCCATTTTCACTTAATGAATAGTGAATATACTTTCTCTTCTTTAATGATTTTCTTAATAACATTTTCTCTTCTCTAGCTTACTTTGTTGTAAATGCAGTTTATAATACAATAAAACATGTATTAGCTGACTGTTTATTAAGGCTTCAGCCAACAGTCAACGTTTTTGGGAGTCAAAAGGTATATGTAAATTTTTTATTGTGCTGGGGATAGGTCCCCCTAACCTACATATTGTTTAAGGGTCAATTTTATATGAATATGTGCATACAAATACATAAGTATTCAAGCAGGTACACATCTGTGTGTGTGCCCATATGCAAAGAGGAATCTAGAAAACTATGGATATTCTGTCTCTTAGTCCTCAGAACACACAACCAAGGTGCTTTAAAAATGTGCATATATTGCCTACTGATGTTGAAATGGCTCCGAATATAATTTTAAAGGTGGTGTCTAAGAGATTAAACAGAATACAGAGCAAGTAAGAAGAGCTGGAGAGTAAACACGTTTAGGCATTTGAGGTGGACTGATAATAGATAAGCACATAATGAGGGACTGAGTTGCCTTCTTAACTAAAATAAATAAAGAAAATTTTCAGTTACATTATTTTTCCTATCTGATACAATGTATAAACAAATCTGTAGACGGAAAGACAAACATATTTCTGAAATTCTCTGTAAGGCACATTTGTCTAGGACCACATTTTATCAAGAACCCAAAATCACCATTCAAAATCTAACATTTCTTGTATTATTAGTCTATAAAAACTATTTACATTGATAAACTTTATTTCAGTTTAGGTATGTAGCTTTGGACAGAGAGATGAGATTCCAAGTATTTTATTTTATGAATATACAGCATGATATTTACTGATTTTTAATAATTTATTAGACTGTCTCTCTCAAATAGCTTAGGTCTGAAATAAGACTTTGATAGGAGAGAACGTAAATGTATCATTGAATTCTCAAAGTGTAAAGATCATACTTCTTGTTATGGTAAGGACCATAATTTAAATACTAGATGTGAGGAAGACAGAGTTACATTTTTTCATAAAAATATAAGAGATGAATTACTTATTCTGGCTGAAAACAAAAGCCAACTAACTTCTGTAGGGCATGGGTGCAGGAATTAATATAAACAGAACTGATTTTGTCATTAAAAATTACCACTTTTCAAGTACTTGCAAAAAACTAAATTATGAAAACAGTAGTACTCTATGTGATGAAAAAGAATCTTAATCTGAGATTGTATGGAATCTGGTCTTATGAACTGACAGCCTTATCCACAAAAGTATTTGATACGTAATTTTTGGATAGAACTATATCATTTTGGGATCCAGCTAATTAAAATCAGCTGATTGAATTCAAAACGAAGGAGATTTTTTTTCAAATATTAATTTACAATAAGATTCTTATCCTGAGGTCCATGGACTTATAGCATAGTTAAATGGGTTTCATACAAAGTGAGTGAGTGTTCATTCCAAAAAATGTATGCATAATTTGTAAACATATATAGTTATTTGTGGAGATGTGGAGATGGTTTACAGTTTACCTAAAATTCTTGAAATGGCACCCAAACAATTAATGAGGATGTTTTAAATATTGGTGAATGGTACTAAATGTAAAAACCAATTGATTTATTCATTATGAGAAATTGGGTAGCTAAAGGAGTCAATTCCTAATCATACAATAAGATTACATAAAATTTTTTAACGGTACTAGATTTCAGGTTTGAATATAACGGAAAGACACTGAAAGATTGTGCTAAATGATTTAGATACAGATGAATAAAAGGGATGATTAAAAGCAAAATAGATATAATAAGGTATAATTTCAAAAAGTATTAATTCATTACTTCAATCAACCTTTAGTAACAGTTAATTTTAGAATTCAGTAAGTAATCATATATTTGGTGTCTCATTCATTTTTGCTTATTGGTTCATAAACTTATTTTTGCAACTAAATGAAAGACTTGTCAATTTAAGTAAATTAAGTAATATAAAATGGCAGATATATTGTTTGTCCACTCAACCACTATTTTGCTCAATCCCTGCTTCCTTGTTAGCAGACCCCAGATTAAAAAGAACATTTTTTAGATTAGGCAAAGCAATTTGTTTAATTAAGGTGACCTCTTTTCCTCATTCCAGATCCTGGATCAGATTTGTCCTAAATGGTAATCTGACTATTGTTAAGGACTAATTTACCACTGAAAATGAAGAGAAGGCTCCATCCCTTTTCAAAAGAAAAAGACAGGCGAGAAAGGCATGCATTATGATTTACTTCTGTTTTAGGCTGGTTTAAAACATGATATATTCAACAACAGGATACAACTTAATTTAATAGTAATAACATTTTTCCATTCCTGTTCATTTATATTACATTATATTTATATTATTAATATTAATCACAACCTTATTGTAAGTTCTTTTATGTTCTATGTTTTTACAAGTGGATGATTGGGGTCATACTCTCATTTGTGGCTTAATAGTGGGATATATTCTAACACTGCTGAAGTAATGACAGCTTCAGGCTGTGATTTTGCACCTGGTATCTCTTCCATCCACCACTCTTCCTCCAGATTAAAGTGCTCTGGCTTTACTCACTTCTTTCTGTTCCCTGAACTCTTTCTCCAAACATGCTTCCCTTTCAGATTCTTTGACCTTTCCATTTTGTCTATCTGGAGTTCTCTTTCCCCAGATATTTGCATGACTCAATTCCTTATTTAATTTAGTCCCCAATACAAAGTAAGTTTTTTTTTTTTTTTCAAGAGTCTTCTCCTTATCCCTTTACCTAAAATACTTTTTGCATTTCACTTGCAATCTTCTTATCATGCATTATTTTATTTTCATAGCACTTACTTAATTTGTCTCAAAGTCTGACCTAGAATTACATGTGATTTTTTTTTCATTTACTTATTGTCTGTTTTTATCCCTAGAATAAAATCTCTTTGAGTACAGGGATGTAGTCTACTTCATACATATGTAGAATAATTAAACGACCACGTTGTAATTGCTCATTAAATATTAGTTGTATGACTGAATGACTTACTGGTAATGGTATGCTTTATTTTCTTTCTTTTTATATTCGATATGGAAAAGAGTTTTTAAAATGTCATGCTTGCATTCCTTCACTTGAGATATATTTAAACTTGTCTATGTGTTGTGTTATAACATTGTTCTTACATATATATATTATACATTACTAAAGTTAGTGAAATCTCAGTTTTATAATGAAAAAAACATGTTTATATACATCAATTAATTTCTTTCCTGAATTCCAGTATTATGCATAATATGCCATAAGAAAAAAACCTCTATAATTAAAAGTCATATTGACATAATAAATCAAATGAAGTATACAATAGATAGAATGATTACTTCTAGACGCTTATTGAATAGACACATTTTGTGTTCATGGACCACTCCAGTAGATAAGCTTAAACAGACAATTCTGAGAAGAAATCATCCTCATTATTTTTATTGTTCTAGAATAATAAATATAAGTCTTAAACTTGGGTTTTTAGATGTTTTGATAATCCAGAGACATTTTGTGGCCAGATATTTGTTACAAAGAACTTTGATTTGTAATAACTAGTTTTGAAGTGAAACACACACACACACACACACACATATATATATATATAACTCATGTGTTTCCACAGTAACCACTCACAAGAGACAAGAGCCGATCATTAAATTTTCAAGAATTTTGTGATGCAGTTGTCAAACACAGCTATCATTAAAATTAAATTAACTTACACTTTTATATTAACAATAAAAGGAAATGAATATTAAAAATCTATTACATCTGAATTATTTACTACATTTCACTATTATTAAGTCAATTAACTCCTTACCTGGCCCCCACAACTCGTTATTTTCTTTTAAGATTTCATCTCTTTTCTCTAGTGGATCACTCTTAACTCACTACCCTAAGAGGCTATTTCTCACCCTCTTGACAAATGTATTCATCACAGGCCAATTTACTAACACAGCAGAGCTTTTCTGCAAGCTGATAAATGAATTAAAGCTCATCATCGATGTCATTGTTAAAATTATATTTCATTCTATTACCTAATAAATTCATTAGTGTTGTTTTTCTTATCCTGATACCTTTCATACAGAATTTCACTTAGCTCTCATAATTCTACATGCTAGTGGCAAAAATGTTCTGCAGCTGGAAGAACTGAGGACTGCAGAGACTAACCGGCTCACTTTTGATCATAAAATTAGTAAATGATAGATTCAGGAATACGAATTTATTTTGTATCATTTAACCCCAACAGCAGGTAATAGAATTGTTGGTATTGAAATTACCTAATAAAATAGGAATCTGTGATATTTGTGAAGAGAACAGAAGACAGTAACAGCTGATGACAAGGGATTTTGAAATCTAGAGTAACTAAACATTGTTCTTTTGGAATTGATTATTTTTGAAAATGAGAAGTTCATAATCACATTTGCCTGTATAATAAAAAATTTTTTAAAGAATTTGTTTATGAACTTTCTTGAGAATCAAACCACATAATTTCTCTTCTGTAATACATACATCACTATTACTTATTAATTTTTCTGGAAATTTCATCCCAGTGACTCCTAATGGAGGATGATTTCTCCCGCCTTGCCCAGATCATTTGGCACTTCTGTTGACAATTTTGATCATGACTGTGTGTGTGAGAAAGTTGCTACTCATAGGGACATCTCATAGATAGAGGCCAGATATCTGCTAACTAGCCTACCATGTATAGGACAGATGAACCCCACAATCAATAGATATGCTATCAAAAATGTCAATAATGCTAAGATTGATGGAAAAAATCTGAATTAAATCTGCATTTTATTTAGTTTGTATAGACCATAAGTATATCAGAAGGCATAAATCTTAGAAAGAATCAGAATAATTTATATTTTCAGGTGATAATCATACCATAATCATATGATTATCACCTGAAAAAAGTCTAGTAGAAAAATAACAATCATTGAAGTATATATGTAATAGAATGACTTATATGTGTTCTCTAAAGTACATATACATGTGTTTATAACAGCGTATTCATAATAACATGAAAGTGGGAATAACCTAAATATTCACATCAGAAGAATGGAAAAATAAATTGCAGTATAATTCACGTAATGGATACTACACAACACAAAATGTAATCAGCTACAACTACGAGCAATGACAGGGATAAATCTTCACAGGCATAATGCTGAGAAAGACAGAATAATGTATATATTATATAATTGTGTTTACATGAAATGTAAAAGCAGGCAAAATTCATCTATAGAGTTAGAAGGTGGGGGGTGTGCTTGTCTTTGGAGAGGTGATAGTAACCAGAAGGAAGTAGGCACATTGATCATGTTCTAGTTCGTGAACGTGGGTCTGGTTACATGGGGGTGTTTCATTTGTAAAAATGTATTGCCTTGCACACTTATAATTCGCCCACTTTCTTTATTTTACATTATCAATTAAACATGTACTTACAATATTAAAAACTGCTCTGGTTACAAATAAACATACACAATCAGATCTTTTATAAACATTCATTATTTTTAGTAACTGTAATAACTGTTCTCCTATACATTCACACACAGGCACACGCAAAAGTGCAAGAAGACTGCACATATCAGAAGCAACTAAATCAGAATACATGCCACTAAACAGAGGCAACTGATAGATGTTATTACAAATATTCTATTAATAGAAATACAACTTTTTAAAATGAAGATAAATGAAAAAACATGGTAGAATCAAACATCAATATTCCAGCTCTTTATGTTTATTTATTGTACTTTTGTTAGAATTAGTAAAATTCCTATTCTTTGATTACTTATCAATAACATGTGCAATATATTTATATTAAATAAATTAACAAATTTTTATTTATAGTAGACAAGTCACAACTTTTTCCTGAAGTTTTCTACATCTATAATGTAAGAGAAAAATCTTGAATTTTGAGGGGAAAATATTTCATTACTGATATTACTGAGATACTGCATAATTAAATATTTTCATTTCAGATGTATCAAAATGTATGTATATTAAACATCTAATGTATTATTTTGACATGAATAGATAAAATATTATTAATATATGGGTATTCTTGAGATCTGTTTCATTTTGATTTGTTGAGTATATATATATATATATATATATATATATATATACACACACACACACTGTTTAGTATTAAGTGTTTCTTGCAAGTTTTCCATAATTTTCCCAGTTGATTTTGTAGTTTTATTTCATATAGGTTTTATAGCATTTGTACTTTTGGTTTTTCATAATCTTCTTAACATTTCCAGTAGAATTTAATCTTGACTTTTGACAGAGTTTTAAGGAGAAAAAGAAATCATAAACCAAGGCTTGAAGAGAAAATGGATGGACCCTCCATTTCCTTAAGTACATTTATCCAAGCCAAACTCGCATTTGTTTTTACACTATCTTCTTAATATATTTATTTGCATCATGATCATGGCACTATTTTATTCAAGCTGAATTCCGTCATCTAACACACATACACACAGCATATAAAATAAAACAAAATCTACAATGAGATATTTAATTCTACCTTTTAATATAACATAGTTCAATAATAATCCCCAACAATCCCCAACCCCACTTAGAAACTACACACATACACACAAATATCAGGCCCTCATGTTTCAAAATGTCTTGCACCACAAAGGAATCTGTTATATGAGTGGGAAACAAAGAAGTTTTCAAACGGAATGTGGCTTGTAGCAAATATCCTTGCCATTGAAGAATAGAAACTGGAAAGTCACTTGGGTCTTCTGAAAGTATAGTTCTAAGCTCATTTCTCAATATTATTTACCATTGTATCTGTACTAATTAGTAAGATTCCTCTAACATTTGAATCAAGTTCTTCAATATATTTTTATATTATACTTGACATTTTATAATCCAACAAATCATCAAACTCACATTTATTACCTCATATAAATAATTTTAGAACACTTCAAAATGAAATAGTTTATTTATAACAATTAGGAAATAAGTTATATTCTAAGAACATATATTAAGAAGTGTTGTATTTTTTAAAAGATGAAATAGCATAGAGAGTTTGTTTTACTTAAGAGAAGGATTAAAAAGTGAGAAAGTAAAAAAGAAATCAATATTTATTGTACACAATATCAAGGACATTTACTAGGAAAGTAAAATTCTAATTTTTGAGATGATTCACCTTCTTATTTTACTAAGTATTTTTATAATGTTTCAGTTTGTTATGTTTAAACCTAAAAAGTATAAGGTCTGTTTAGGTATCTGAGAGCCTAGCAACAAGAAGATTGTTTTAAGCCATTTGTTACTTTGCTTGTAAAACAAACTTCTTTATATAGAAATGGAAAAACAAAACTGTTCTGTTAAGGATCTTTTAATTTATGTTTCTGGCATTCCACTTGTTTCTGGTTGAATTATTGTTAACATGTAAACTTTTACTTTAAAAGATTTATTCTTCAATCTTTAATTTTTTGAAACATATATAGAAATTATGCATATCTTTAACTGAAGCATTTACGTTAAAATAAAGAGCCATCAAAGAGTCAGTTTAATGTAATTATATGCTCATACAATAGCATATATTAAATGATACTCATAGGAGAAAAATGTTCTTCCTCGTATAGATACATGAAGAGCTTTCAAAACAAACCTGAAAGTTTTTATGGCTGTGTCTGTGTGTAGGTATCTTAATTTATATCATATATATGTTAACATGTATATTCAAATAGAAGTTGGGAAAAGAGTTACATTAGATGAGTGGTATATACGCAGTTCCCCAGAACCTTTTTGGTCTAAGCATGTCATTCTTTCCCAGAGCAACATGTTCCATAATTCCAACAAACCCGTTATCATTCATCTACTACTTTCATTGCAGAACTTCTCCCCTTATTTATTCTTATTCTTTCCAATTCATTGACTTCCATACCAAACCAAAATATTATGATGATTGAAAGGAAAAAATTAAACAATCCCTTCCTTCAGGGAAGGGATTTCAGACATTTGCTCAACCAACACACCTGAAGCAACACTTTAAATGGTTGCTCAGAGGGAATGGTTACATTTTCACAAATTTGAAGTTAATATATTGGCAATTTTATTTTCCTTATTTGAAGGGGACCATATCAACAAAAGCAAATAATTTTTATGGCACTCTGAGAATGAAATTCAGGAGCAAGAATGTATCAGAACATCTGAAATAGAATAGGAAATCTTACCAGATTTCTTTTTCTAATCTATACTAAAGGATAATTTATTTTAACTTTATTTATTATAAAAATGTTAAACAACTCTTACCTCTGTCTTTGCACAGAATTTTCCTTGTAACATTTCAGATTTAGAAGTATGGCATTTAAATCATGTTATGTCAGATAGAACTAAGCCTCTGCATGAACTACAACACACAATAAGTGTCATGCACTACTGGTTTCACTAGAATGTTAAGGAAATTTCTGAAGCTTAAAACAACAGCAACAAATTTAGCAGTGATACAAGGCACGGAAAATATAAAACATTAAATGGTCTTCCTTAAGATATCAGCAATCAGAGATCTGTATACTAAAAACTAGATCTTCCAGGAATGTGAAGAAGTTGAAGCTAAATCTTTCACATTAATCTAAAGACCATGAAAAAGATTAAACTTGTCAGTAGCATCTCTGGTCATCATCAGAAACAGACTAAAATTCTGTCAGGAAGCAGATACTTCCAATCTACTACCAATTTAAGGTTATGGTATTCTCTATCGATTACACATAGTAAAATATGAGCTATAATCAAAATTACTACTAAGAATGAGAATCAATAAAAACATTAACAACATAATAGGTTAATATCAGATTTCTCAATAGCAATAATGGAATCTAGAAGATAGGGGAGTAACATCTTCAGTAAAGAGAGAACAAACTCCTTAAAAAGAGAGAGAAAAATAAAGAAATAAATAGAAATATGCCAAAAGATTTGCATTATAAAAATCAAAAAACAAGAAACAACTAAATGATATATTGCAAGATATAATAAAGTGAACCCAGATGAGAGATTTCAGATACAGAAAGGAATAATGAAGAAACAAAATACAAATTGAGAAAAGACATTTGCAACTCATATAAGCAGCACAGAATTTATATTCAGTATACAGTGAAGTTTTATAAGCCAAACAGTATTTTTTAAAATATGAAAAAACAGGTATTTTACAAAAGAAACGTTAATTATAAAACAATCTATGTAGAAATATTCAATCTCATTTATAATAGGGAAATGCAAATTAAGTAAGCAATAAGATGCTAGTTTACAGTCATTGCTTAAGCAAATATCAATACCACATGTTGAAGATGACTTATAGCAAAGGGTTATATTATAGCATATGATTGTGTTAAATTGGTACAAGTATTTTGGAAAACCACTTCTACTTGTATTTTTAATAAGTTTTATGTTAGAGATGCTTTAACAGAAAAATTACACATATCATAGAGAAAATTGTAAACAAAATACAGAAACATTATACTCAAAGAAAAAAGAGGAAAAAGAGAAGAAATATTAACACATGCTCAGAAAAATGTGGTACTCACTAAGCAAATCAAAATATGTATACCAGAAGTAATAAGAGTGGAGATTTAGAAGCAATAAAGTATTCAAAGTAATAATACCTGAGGTCAGGCATTGTGGCTCACGCCTGTAACACCGGCACTTTGGGAGGCCGAGGCGGGCGGATCACAAGGTCAAAAGATCGAGACCATACTGGCTAACATGGTTAAACCCTGTCTGTACTAAAAATACAAAAAAATTAGCCGGGCATGGTGGCGGGCGCCTGTAGTCCCAGCTACTCAGGAGGCTGAGGCAGGAGAATGGCGTGAACCCGGGAGGTGGAACTTACGGTGAGCCGAGATCCCGCCACAGCTCTCCAGCCTGGACAACAGAGCGAGACTCTGTCCCCCCCCAAAAAAAAGAAAGAAAAAGTAATAATATCTTAACACTTACAGAATTTAATGAAAAACATTAATCTACAAATTTAAGAGGCACAACAAACTCCAAATAGTATAAATGCAGAAATATCCACACAGGCACATCATAGTAAAAATGTTGGAAAGACAAAGAGAAAATCCAAAGTGCTGGGATTGCAGGAGAATCTTGAAAGCAGTTACGAAAATATGACTCATTTCTTATAAGAAAACCCCAATAAAATGAAGTTAATACAATGTATAAAGTGATATTTATAGCTGTAAACTCCTATATTAAAAAGAATAGCTCAAATTAATAATCTAAATTTTCAGCTTAGTCACCAGAAAAAAGAAGAGAAAAATCAAAGCTTCACCAACCAGAAGAAGGGAAATTATAAAGATTAGAGCAGAAATTGATGAAACAGAGAACAGAAAAGCTGTAGAGAAAATTAATGAATCCATAAACTTTTTATTTATAATGATCAGATATTGACAAAATTTTAGTTGGACTGATCAAGAAAAAAGAAAAAAGACACAAATTATGAAAATCAAGAATTGAGGAGAAAATCCAAATAGACCTATAATAAGGCAAGAGGTTAAATCAATTACAAAAAAATTACTTACAAAGACAAGTACAGGCATACATAGCTTCACTGGTGGGTTCTATCAAATATTAAAGAATAAATAGTTTCCAAAAAATAGAAGAGAAATAAACACTCTCTAACTCATTCAATTAAGAGAGGATTGCATTGATAACAAAACTAGATAAAGATATTACAAGAAAAAATACTACAGCCCAATATATTTTATGAATATCAATACAAATATCCTCAATTAGATACTAGCAAATCAAATCCAGAGAACAAAAATTTGATTATACACCACGATCAAGTGGGATTTGTTTCATGTATGTAAGCTTGGTTTACATCCAAACATCATTTAATATAACATATCATATTAATAGAACAAAAAACAGAAACCATATGATCATGTCAATAGACACAGTAAAAACATTAGACAAAATTCTACTAATCATGCTTTCATGATTAGTGGGAAAAAATCACTAAAACTAGAAACAGAAGGTGACTTCCTCAATCTGATAAAGGGCATCTATAAAAATTCCACAGCTAACATCCCGCTTAATAGTAGTAAGACTAAAATTTTCCTTCCTAAGATGGGAACAAGACAAGGGTATCTGCTGTTACCACTTCTACTCCACACAAAATCCTTCACAGAAATGTTTCTGACAGCTTTGTTCATAATTGCCAAAACTTAGCAGCAACCAAGATATCCTTTAGTGGGTGAATGGATACACAAACTGGCAATAGGAACGGACAAAGCCACATAAAGACATGGAAGAACCTTAAATGTAAGTGAAAGATGCCAATCTGTAAAGACTACATACTGTATTATTCAAATTATGTAAGATTCTGGAAAAGGCTATGAAGACAGTAAAAACATCAGCGGGTTGTAGAGGTTTGGGGATAAGGTGGAGGAAAAAGAGATGAACAATCAAAGCAGAGGAAGTTGTTAGAGCAGTAAAATTATTCTGTATAATATAATAATGGTGAATACATGTCATTATGTATTTGTCAAAACCAACAGAATGTACAATATAGAGCAAATCCCAATGTAAACTACGTGCCTAGGTTATAATAATATATCAATATTAGCTCATCAATTATAGAAAGTTTGCCACACTAATGGAAGATGTTAATAATGAACTGGGGAGAGGAGGCATTAGGGGTGTATACAGAACTCTATTTTCTATTCAATTTTCCTATAAACATTAAAGTACTCAAATAATAAAGTCTATTAAAAATAAAAACAAAACAAGTAAAAAAATCTATTCTCTGAAAACCATAAAACATTGTTGAAACAAATTAAAGAGGCTCTAAACAAAAGGAAAGGTATGCTATAGGTTACCATGTCCCCCCACCCCACTGATATGCTGAAATCTTAACTCTCAGTACTTCAATACATGAACCTAATTGGAAATAGGGTTTTTGAGGATATTATTGATGTAGATGAGGTCAGGCAGTTGTTTGCGATTAATCCAATATGACTTTATCCTTACAAAAAGGGAACATTTGGACACATACATATACACAGAGGAATGCTATGTGAAGAATGGAGTTATACTGGTACAATTTAAGGAACTAGCAGGAGAGAGAACTGGAACAGATTCTTCCTCAGCACCTTCAGAGGAGCATGACCCTGATGGTACCTTAAGCTTAGACTTCTAGCCTCGAAAATTATAAGACTATAAATCATTGTTGCCCAAACCACCCAATTTGTGATACTTTGATATGACAGCCCTAGCAAACTGATATAATATCCCATGTACATGGATCGAATGACTTAATATTGTTAATATAGCAATACTTCCCCAATTAATCTACAGAACAACTGACATCTAAGAAGTCAGAAGTTTGGCTGAATTCTCTGAAGAAATTAATATAGTGATTCTAAAATTCATATAGAGATTCAAGGAAGCTGGAAGAATCAAAATAATCCTCAAAACAAAAAAAAGATACAGCCTGAGCAACGTGGTGAAATCCCATCTCTTCTAAAAATACAAAAATTAACCAGGCGTGGTGGTGCACATCTCTAACGCCAGCTACTCAGGAGGCTGAGACATGAAAATTGCTTGAACCTGGGAGGAGGAGGTTGCAGCAGGAGCAGAGATCGTGGCACTGCACTCCAGCCTGGGTGACAAAGCAAGACTCTGTCATAAACTAAACCAAAATAAAATAAAATAAAATAAAATAAAATAAAATAAAGATAAAATTTGAGGACCTATAGTTCCTGATTTCAAAACTTACCACAAAGCAACAGTAAATTAAGAAAGTGGTTCTGGCATGAGGATATTATATAAATCAATGGAATATAATTGGAAATCTAGAAATAAACCATCACATTTACAATTTGTTTCAACAACAGTGACAAAACAATTCAATGGGGGAAATATGGTCATTTCAACAAATGGTGCTTTAACAATTGAACATGCAATAGTATAGAATTAGACCCCTAACTACCTCACATCCAATATAAAAATTTTCTAAAAATACACCATAGGCCTACATGTAAGTATAAAAGCTATAAAACTATTAGAGAAAATATCAGGGTAAAATTTCTGACCTTGGATTTGCCAATAGCTTCTTAGATACTTTACTAAAACAGAAGCAAAAATAGAAAATACATAAGTGAACTGGACTTCAAAAGTTTAAAGTTCTGTGCTTCAGTGAACATCATCAAAAAAAAATGGAAGCAAAACTACTGAATGGATAAAGTATTTGTAAATTATTTATCTGATGAAGGAATTCTATCAAGATCATGTAAAGAACCCTTACAACTCAATAATAAAAGGACTGATCTTTTTAAATAGGAGAAATATCTTAACAGGCATTTCTCCAAATAATATATACAAATGGCTAATAAGCACATAAAACAATGCTCAAAATACCTGGTCACCAGGAAAATGCAAATCAAATCCACAATGAGATATCACTTCCCACACACTAGGATGACTATAATAAAGACACATAATAACAGGTGTTGCCATAAATGGAGAGATTAGAAAACTCACACACTGCTGATAGGAACATATAACAGTGCAGCCACACTGGAAAGCATTTTGGCAGATCGTCAGAGTTAAACCTTGAGTTACCAATTCATCTAGCAAATCTGCTCTTAGGTGTAGACCCAAGAAAAATGAGAACATATGCTCATGCATAAACTTGTGCACAAATGTTCATAGTAACATTATTCATACTAGACAAGAACTATAAAGAATCCAAATGTTAGGGTTAAAATAAAAATCCTCCCCCAGTTGACTCTACGGCACAGCAAAGGCTAAGAGTTGCTTATGAGAGCACCACCGGTTCTTAATGTGCGGGCCCCCAGACCTGCAGCATCAGCATCACCTGGAGACTTGTTAGAAATGCAAATTCTGAGCCTTCCCCACCAGCCCAACTGAAGAAGAAATTCTGGGACTGGGGCCCAGCAATTTGTGGTTTACTAAGCCCTCCAGGTGACTTTGATACTGGTCTAATCACTTTATTAGGGAATCAAAGAAGGCTTCCTTGAAGATGTTTTATCTATTCTGAGGCCTACAATAGGTGTAGAAAGGGAAGGAGGTGTGGACCTGTTTGCCTAAGTCAATAAACTTGGCATCATCTCTGTCGTCTTTACCTTCAAACTGAATTGTTCTTTCCATGCTGAGATTCCGCATTTCTAACAAGCTGGCAACTGATGTCCATGGTGCTGACCATAAGAACAGTCTATTGGTAGAGAGGATGTAGAGCATTTCAGGCAGGTGAGCACTGAAGATGAAAAAGTTTGGAGAAATACATTAAGTGTCAGAGAGGTATGGGATAAGGCTTTAAAAAGAAAAAAAGCAAAATCATGCAAAACCTTGCAAGGCCTCTAATTTATCCTCGGTTAAAGCAAATCATTAATTATTTAAGCAGTATAGTGATTTGACTTGATTTGCATTTTAAAAATTTACGCCAGCCACTGAATTGAGAATAAACTCAAAAGAAACCAAACTTGAAGGTTAGAAGATTAGGAGGCTATTATAGGCATCCAGGCAAGTGTGATTTTTTGGGGAGGGTTAAAAATAATAGTGGCAAGATATAAAATGTGGACATATTTAAGATGCATTCTGCAGGAAGAACAAATAATTATTTATGTGTTGGATATAAGGTGAAAGAAAAGGAGATATGAAGAATAAGACATATGTATAATAAAATATATAAAATTGTAAATACCTACTAGATAGCCAAGTGGAGATAACCAGTAAATAGCTGGTTACATTGAGCTGGAATGCTCAAGAGAAGTTTAGGTTCAAGTTCAAATTTGAGAATTTACATATCATATACTTTGTATGTATGTATTTTTTCCGAATCCATGACAAACTATAGGTAGAGCATACAAAGATACACTGATCTACAACTAAGCCTGAACAAACTTCAACATTAAGAGATTTGGAATAGGAAAAGTACAACAGAGGAGACAAGAGAAGTAGCTAAGGAGTCTGGAAGAGCTCCCAGCTGACTGTAGGGTTGTGAAAGGCAAGCAAGTAATGTTTCTGGAATAATGGTGAGACCAACACTATAAAAAAATTGCTGAGAAATCGAATAAAATCAGGAGATAAATGTGGACATTTAATTTAACAACAAAAATCACTTGCAAGAACAAATCTAATGAAAAATTTAGGGCAGAACCAAGATTTTTGGTTACCATTCTTCCAGTTTCAGAGTGAATAAGAGGAGAAGAAATAAAATGTGTGTGAACAATTCTTGCCAAAATTAGTGCTTCTTAATCTCCTTCATAAGAATCTCATTCTCTTTCAATTTCCAAAATGTTAGGATTCCTCTCTTTTTTTCTCTTATTGTATACACTTTTCCTACCCTATCTGAACTATACGATTTCCTTTAAGCAAAACTTTGTCCTCAGAGCTACTTATATTCAACTAACTTCCTTCTGGAAGCCTCAAGTGACTGAAGATAAACATATCTCAGAGGCATCTCAGAAGAATGTAGGCATCTCAGAGGGAAATAGCTAACAGCCTTGATGTAAATACTCAGTTTAAGTAAAGCCTAAAGCTCCCTGCCCAACAAGATGCTGGAAGAAAAGAATGAAGTAGCTGAAAGAATACAAAGAAATGCTTGAAAACTTCAACACACAAAAGAAACAGGAAGGCCATGATAAACCTAGTTAAAATGTCTGGCTGAAACAATGCTGCTGCTGATAAACGTAGCTGCTCTCTTTAGAGAAAACTTCACAGATGATATGTGTAATCATAAGTATATAGGCAATCACCATGTAAGTCATTCTTATTACAAATAATATAAACAGATGGAATATTTGTAGGATCCTCATAACCTAATTTGATTTTTAGGGCATTGGAGATTAACTACTTTGTAAGAACTACTAGAATGACATTGAAGAGGTAGGCATGAGGTGTGTGTAGCCTGAATAAGAGTAGCACCTGTCATGTAGTAAATATGATCATTCTAAGACAGATCATACAAATAACATTGGCAAAACTCATGATAACAAGGTATATCAAAATGTAAAACAAATGAACAGCAATTCAAAATATGCTAAGACTCATCTCAGAATAACTTTAAGGAAAAATGATAATCGATAGATGTAAAAATGTTTCAAATAGAGATTAGGAAATTAACTAACTGCCTTTTCCATTTATCCATAAAGGAGATTTCACACATTTTGATAATTTCAAATGCAGTGCATTTGAATAGTAGGATCCTTCCAATACCAGAATGAATCTTGCCCCCTACAATGACTCTTATGTCCACATAGTAAAGGACTCAATAAATTTGTTAAAAGTTTGAGTTCTATTACTCAGCAAAGTTCACTACCAGCACCCATCTATGTGCTGCAATTTAATAAATTAAGGTTTTGGTCAATATTTAGGAAGGATTTTAGGAAGCCTTTGTTAAAAATCAAAAGGTGCTGCAAAATAGTGAGTAACTTACTAATGGGCTCATATCTTTAGGGGTTGTGAAAATGAACTGCTAATTAATTCCTTTTAACCAAGAATTAATACACATTCTATTAGTATCAAAGAGGCTACATGAATAAGACAACTTCTCAATCTCTAGAAGCTCTTAGCTTTCAGTAAAACTTCATTGTCTATACAAAAAATAATACTGTAACATCAAAGACCAATGTAGTTGCATATAAATATACAGGCACTTGAGGAGAAGAAGATAAATATCCCCATGAGTGCAACGGAGCAGATGTAAAGATCCGTAAGTGTGAGTATTAAGGTGAATTTTTGTTTCTTTTTTTTTTTTTTTTTTTTGATACAGAGTCTCGCTGTGTCGCCCAGGCTGGAGTGCAGTGGCGCGATCTCGGCTCACTGCAAGCCTCCGCCTCCCGGGTTCACGCCATTCTCCTGGCTCAGCCTTCCGAGTCGCTGGGACTACAGGCGCCCACCACCGCGCCCGGCTAATTTTTTTGTATTTTTAGTAGAGACGGGGTTTCACCGTGTTAGCCAGGATGATCTCGATCTCCTGACCTTGTGATCCGCCCGCCTCGGCCTCCCAGAGTGCTGGGATTACAGGCGTGAGCCACCGCGCCCGGCCGAATTTTTGTTTCTATCTGAACTGTGATACTTCTACTAGAGGGAAAAGTCATTTCATTTTTATTTTAAGGCAAACGAGCAGTTAACACGAAATTAAACATTCTTGTAGCCTTTATTCTTGTCTGCTACCTCCTGGCTTCCATCCTCCAACCCAACCTTCACATGTCCATTGCAGAGGAATTAAAAATTTCACTTAAAGCCTGTCAGTCGTACACAAACATTTTTCAGAGGCTATCAAATGCCCAAATAGGAATCTGTGAACCTTTTGAGCTTTCTAGTTTCATGGTTGAAAATTTCCGTTTCAAAGTTTAACGTCTAATTAAATCTAATATCTCAGTTTTAAAAAACAAAGGGCATAAAAAAACATTTTTTAAAATGCTTAGCCTGATTCAATGACTAAAAAGAGGGTTCCCCAGACAGAAATTGAACATCCCTAACAATCCTTTGTTTAAAAAGACTACATTACTTATGGAGTTTTCTAGTGATATCCTGAGAAGAAAGATTTAGAATGCTGCTTTGGTCTATTTGAAGAGTTATTTATTGTGTGATACTAATGGGAGTGGTACAATAAATAAAGTGACCTATCGTTGGAGACAGTTTCTTATGTAGCCAACTATAGTACAAAGTAGAATGTGATAAATGGGGTACAAAAGAGCATGATAATATAAGAAGTTGAGAGAATAATTTCAACTAAGAAGTTGAAGAGACTATAGAAATGTGCCTCAAACAATCGGGAGGAATATATGAATACGTTTCCCAAGGCTAGCTTTTGTGCACCCAACAATGATCTTGAAACTCCTTTTTTATAAGTTACATATTGCCATTCATATACTGTATCTTGCTTTGTTAATTGTTTCTATTTCATATGACACTGCCACCATATATAACCATGCCTGTTTCTATTTATTACTTTTTCTATATTACCATTTGTATTTATTACTTTTTTTCAAGGTTTTTTCTTACTTGCCCCAAAGTATTTCATATAGTGTACCTGAAATTATTTGACAATAAAGTAAATAGATTCATTTAGAGTCTTAAATGAATGATAAAAATAAAAAGAGAGTGAAAGTTCAAAATTCAGTTGACACTCATAGCACTATAAAATCATAAATTTAAAAAATATTTCTTTAACATTTTTTAAAAATAGAAATACAACCTTGTTAACAAATTACTACTTGATAAATATTGTGTTTATGTAGAATCAGTTTAGGGTAGAATCTGTTATACTGTATATGTACCACTTAAATGCATTAATTTGTGACCCTTATAGAAATTCTAGATTGTTCTTATATTATTCAAACAATTTTGGCAGTATTGCTTTATAAAAATTAAGTCAACATCCAGTCAATCCTAGTGTCCATATTACTCTATAGAGGAGACTCACACATCTAACAGGTTAGTTTTCCTTAGAGCCACAAAGTTTTCAAGGATAGAATAAAGAAAGCTTTTGAGAGGGCTGAATGGTCTCATGAGGAAGGGCTCATCCCTTGAGGGAAACCTACATACAACATAATGGTTTTATGTTAGACAAATAAAGGGAGTAGATGTAAGAGAGTGAACGTGTTACACAGTTATGAGTTTTCCTAATTGTTATGCCCAAATCCCACACCAATACCTCTCCCAACACACACACACATACACACACACACACACACACACACCCTCCAGGAGATGTTAATAAAGTCAGAAAAACAAAGAAGAAGCCTAAACTTCAGGAAACTTCTCTTTCAGTATTCTTCCTTTGATTATTGGCTTTATGACAAAATGTCCCAAATATGCCATTTCCTTTTCTGAAAGTAACCAGTATTTTCATTGCTTCAAGCCTTTTCAGCTCTAGTCTGTTTGTGTCATATGACTGCATATCCTTGCCATGTTTTTATCACCTCCTCATATGTAAATGTAACTGTTTTCATAAAGCAAGTTTCCTGGCACCTGCTGGGCACAGAGCTGGATGTTGTGAGGATGTTGTCCCCACAAGCATGCTGGAATCTCTCCTCCTCCATGGGAGCCTCCCTTAAGAACAAGCCTTTAGGTGGATTAAAATCCTAGCTATAAGAAAATGACTGTGTTTATTTCTGAATGAATAATCCAGATTCAGAATATAAGAATCCAAATAAAAACCTAACCACATGATTCCAAAGTTTTATTCTGGAATTCATCTCTGTCATTTAGTTGAAGAATCACCACTAATATTGATGTGGTGTTTTATATAGCATTTTGTTTGGGATTTTATTGTTGTATAGATCAACAGAAGGACAGTTGGATGAAATGTGACATCTTTACAAATGTGTCTTCTCATTTAGGAAAATTGAATATTTTACCATTTGTTCAGTTATTTTATATTCTTCAGAAAAATTATTATACATTTCGTCATATAATTAGTACATTTATTGGTAAGTTTATTTCTAGGTGCTTTATAGTCTTTTTCAGTTACATTTGCTAATGGGTTACAGCTGGTTTATGTGAAAGCTATTGATTTTGACAGACTGATTTTATACCTAGCTGACTGATTTTATATCTGCATTTTCCAGTGAAACAGAGAGATTTAAAAAAAATATGTGTTTTATCCTCAGGGCATTTTAGATGGGAGGGGAGTTATATGCCTTTGTTCCTTCAATCTGACATCATAATCCAGTTTCTTGAATTTAATATTTTTAAATTTGGGGGAGAAAACTAATTTGGGTATTTACAGCCCTAGGATTCACTAAGGACAACATAACTCATTTGTAACCTACTAACCAGGTTTGTCACCAAATTACATATCGCCATGCTTACTAAGTAACTGCTCCAGTGTGCTCTTTCAGTGTACCTGAAAGAAGTAACTGGAAAGCTCAGTTAATTTGAGAATTTCAGTTCTGAAGAGGTGATTGTATTTCCTCCACAATCATGGCTGTGGAGAGAAATGAATGAAAAGCTCTATAGCATTAGATTTTATCACTGAGATTAAAAAAAAAACAAACAGCATTTTCTATAGTATTTAGCCTTCACTTTAAATCCATTTACCTACAAGATCTTATCCCACTTCATATGAAAATATCTATATACATAAAAATATCTAAATATGCACACATATCCTTATTATAATAATTATTCATGCTTTTCCTTAAGCAAAATGATTCTAATAATTATGAGGGAAAACATAACATTTTCTTTCATCACTTTTCCACAAAGTGGTCACATTGGCTGTATTTTTATAGGGAAGACAACTTCATCATCAGTCATTTATGAACACAGGTATGAGTTACAAATTAGAAATTTACCTCAGTGTGACTTTTGGAAGACTAACTTAACTTCAAAGTTACAGATAGATGATAACTAAGATCAGCCTCTTAACTTTGATGTATTTATATATTTTGAAGATGAATTTGTGAAACGTAAGAATCAAGTGTGAGGTGTGACAAATGCATTTAGTCCACTTTGAATATTTTGCTGCCATTCAAAACAGTACTTAAAGAATACATAACAGCTTGGAAAATTGTGATCTATTTAAAGAAGGAAAATCTGAATTTTTTATACTACTTGATTATAGAAAAGAAGTTTTCACCTAAAAAGTTTTTTTAATGAATCCAAAATATTACTAGTACTTACATTTGTATACTAAAACTACAGGTAATCCTCTGACTTTATTTTTTATTGTGTTTTACAAGATGGACCTAAGAACTGTATTATTTTTAAATAAAATATATTTTGAAAGTATCATCAGTAAAGAAATACTACTGTGGTAAAGGTAAATAAGAGTAGGAAGAATATAAATATAAGCTCCTGTATATTATAATTTGAGAAAAAATGATTATACAAATATAATTTTGTATAATGAAGTTAGAGAAAATCCAGTCAAACAGTGAAAGTGAGGAGTTTCCCTAAACTTTATTTGATACCAACGAAGGTCAATCTGTGTTATTACTAGCAATGTCACATCACAAATCATCTTTTTGTCCATTCTGACATCATTGTGAATACTGTACACTTTGTACTGTGAATACATTTATCTTACCTTCCTCCCAGATGTGATAATTTATACTAACAAATATTTCTCTTGTCAAATTAAGCCAAAGATAAGCCATTGGTAGATGTTTTATTACCCGTGATCTCAGGCGGAGGTCTTAGGACAAACATGAGAGGACATGACATCCCAATTTAAAGATTTATTACAGTTTATTGTGAAGGCTATAGGCTGTTTTCCCTAACGGTTCACTAAAAATCACTGACATGGGGTGGATTGACTAAGAAGAAAAAGCATACAAATCTATTTAATGTGTATGCAGGGGAGCCTTCCATTCCATCCATCTTTGACATATGTTCAGTTATAATGCTTTCTATTTCTGCTTTTTCCTGAATTTTTAATTTATTTTGAAAATATTTACATTTTATTCTATTTGTTTGGAAGATTTGTGTGCATGCAGCTTAGCTTTTATTTTTTTCCATATAACATAGTTTTTTGAACAAAACATTGATTTTATTTCCATATTCCTCCGTTTTCTCTTCAGACACACCCTGGTGGTAACGCCAAGACTCTTTAGTAACCAAACCTTTCTAATTTAAGCACATACAATTTAGGATTTTATTAAATGTTCTGTCTCAATGACTTGTGTTTAGTAAGTTGATTAAAGTGCACTCCGTTTTATTAGTCTCATGTGGCTGAGATGTGGCAGCCATGGCCCTGCCTATGGAAATGCAAGGGAGAACAAACTGCCCAGATCTGAAAAGTGTGGTTGGGATCAACAGCTTTCACCTATCAGCTCCTTCTGTTTCATCACAGTTTTTGAGCTGGGGTCACTCTTCTTGAAGTGGCCACAGCAGATAACTGAACAAACTATGATACAAATGTTGGGCCATTTTTGCTACACACGGAACTCTCCTAACCAGCAATGTTTCTTTCAGATCTCCCTGCTGGGCTGGTAGATTTTATAAAATCCAAAATGTGGTCTGAAATTTCCTCCTATACAATCCTGCTTCTTTCTCACCCCACCCACAGCACTTTTTTTTTTTAATAGGTGTTACTCTCCAATAAACTTTTCTAGCCCCTCTAAACTTCAATCTCAGCCTCCGCTGCTCAGAGGATCTAAGTTTCACACAATGCAGAAATGTTCTACTAATAACACAGCCCAAAGTATTGCAGACTAATTAACTATGTTATCTTTCCAAGGTAAAAACATGTCCTCTCAGTCTCAGCCTTGATATTAAGTGGGATGATATATTTACAAATTCTTTAAAATTACAATGTCACCAACATAAAACCATTTGTCTAGAACTTTAAAAATTGTAACTTTGAATGGTATGTGACACAAGTGTATAATTCTCAATCATCAGTTTAATTCATTATGTATGTAATGGTCATTATGTATGTAATGGTTTACATATTTTATGAGGCATTTCCAGATATTCAAAATAGAGAAAAAACTTATATGTCCATGTTCTGAGTACCACTTCTTCAATTTCAGAAGTGAATAAGGTAATTTTCAGTGTGAGAATGGCTGTTTCCATTTGCATCTTTTACTTCAGCAACAGAATTTTAAAAGACATCTGACCTTTCCTGCTGTAGTGATTAAAGTAATAGCAGCAACAACATATGCATCGTGTTGATCTTTTTTAAAGATCAAAATTGCATTAATATTTTTAGATTTTGACTGAAATAATTTATTTGAAGGTAGAGAGTATGTGTTCATGTTTATAAATAGATGCCTTTCATCATGATCTGGATAGGTCAAATTTTGTCTTTTTCTTTTTACTCATTCAAAATGTAATGAAATATTTACCTGTGCTTTCACATAACAGATTAATATTTACGAAGTGCTTTGTAAATAGCTATAGCTGTGTCTGTGTGTGTGTGTGTGTGTGTGTGCGCGCGCGCGCACACGTATACAAGCAAATGACTAGAAAACATGTTAGTAAAATCAGCAAGGCTAATAAACTTCCTTACAATGATTTCAAGTGAGACACAATTTTTCCTTTTCCATTTTAATGTTTTCATTAAACATACAATGTCACGGTTACTAATGTATAAGCTATTATATAATTCAAGATTCTACCAGCTGCAAGTGACAAAAACTCAACAAAAATGAGCTTAGGCAAGATATAAACTATATTGACTCATTAATTAAACTATAGATCTCAAAGTAACCAGAGCCAAAAATTTATAAGCCACTTGCCCAGTTGAGCACTTTCATTCTCTCTCTTCATTTCTCATATTTGTTTCTCTTGCCCTGCTTATTTTATTCTCTCAAACTGTCTTTATAAAGCTAAAAACACTGACCAGACGGTTTTCAGGTTCTCCCCTCTTAGGTTTCCATTCCAAAATAAAGAATCCTTATCCCATAACCCCAGCTTTAAAAATACATGAGCAGAAACGTTTTGTTATTTTACTCGGTGGATGCTCTCTTCTGTTTCCAGGAGGGGAGTTACTGAAAGGAGAACCTTATATAAAACTAAATAGTTGTTCTGGGAACCCTGAGCTTTGGAAGGACAAAATAAATACGCAAATATGCAAAATGTACTTTTCATTGTCTAACAAATGATGGGAAGTATGGCAGCCAGGGAAAATCAGTGGATGTGCACATTTGTTCCTTTGATTTATTTCAGTGGAAGTTCCTTCTAAGTATTTGATTGAAGTAATCAAATTTGCCAAAATAAAAGTTCAGTGGAACAGTTAGAATTCAATTTATTTAGTTTGTAAATGGTAAGATGAACAAATATTTGAGAATTCAAAAAAGTGTTTAACCCTTCTATGAAAAATTAATCTGGTGTTTCCTTAAAAGTAAATTCACACTGGAGTGGGGGAATGGTGGTCTGCCTGTTGAGAATCGATTCACTTACTAAAATTCAGAGACAATGGCTGGACAATTGTTTGATGTGCTAGGGAGTGATGGAGAAAGATTTGATTGCCAGATAGGCTTGTTGTAGTGCTCCTGGTTTTAAATATGTGCTAAATTCCCATTTCTTAGCTAACATTTATTGAATTTTTTTTTGGTCTTCCAGGAGATTTGCTCTAATTTGATCAATATTAATAAAATTTACCATGCTATAGTCAATCACTGGCCAACATGAATACATATGGCATAGATCTTGCTCTGCAGCTGCACGTAGCACAATGAGGAAGACACAAAGGTAAAAATAAAATTATACCTACATATATATACACAGATGTAGGATATTTGTTATAATAAAGATATACTGAAAAATTTTCAGTAGGAAAATTATTTATAAGAAAAAGTGTGGAAATTTGGGACTAGGGAGAGGTTTTACTTTGGAGGTGATGTCCAGTGAACATTTGGAAGAATCAATCTGCTTATCAGTTGAGTTATGAATAAGAATGAGGAATAGAGTTACATAATATGTGTTAAGGCATAGAGTTACAAAATGATATCATATTTTGAAGAGTTATAAATATTTAAGATTGCCCAACCCAGTGGCTCACCTGTAATCCCAGCACTTTAGGAGGCCAGACAGGCAGATGTCTTGAGCTCAGGAGTTTGAGATCAGCCTGGGCAACATGGCAAAACCTCATCTCTACAAAAACTATAAAAATTTGCTGCGTAGATTGCACCTGCAGTTGCAGCTATTTGGGAGGCTGAGGTGGGAGAATCACATAAGTCCAGAAGGCAGAGTCTGCAGTGAGCCAACATCGCACCATTGTACTCCAGCCTAGGTGACAGAGCTAGATGTTGTCTTAAAAATAAATAAATAAATAAATAAGATAAATGGAAGATAAAACATATGAGTATTTCAGACAGATTTTAGATGGTTAGTACAGGCCAATAAATCAGTGATCTTGTAGGTTATGCAGAGGGTACTAGAATTTATTCGATCATAATTGGAAGTTTGTAAACAGGAGTCGGGCTAGTTAGGGGGAAGTGAGAAAATGAAGCTCTCATTTTTAAGAGATCCTGCTGGCAAGACTGAGGAGGAAATATGGAGGACGAATTGACTGTTGGTCATTAAATGAGATAAGATGCAAAAGGGATAATTTCTTGAACCAAATCAATGACACTCAAGATTTACATTATAGGCTTTTATGGTATTCAGGGTTTCATTAGTTGCAAGTGACTGAAACCCAACTAAGAATGGCTTATGCAACAGATAGTACTGGATCATAACCCAACTATGATGACAATTTGAATAGAGTAAAGAAGATAAAATAAATAAGGGATATGGATTGACTAGATCTGAGTAGTGAAAAAAGCAGCAGTAGAGGGAATGGATTCACAACATTTCTTTCTTGATGATTGGTTTTAGGATGTTAACACAAATTTCATTTGGGAGGATCAGAAGAGTATAAGATACAGGTCTAGTTGGAAGAGAATACATTTTATTTTGATATGTAGTATTGAATATACTCTAGATATGCAAGTAGAAAAATCCTAGAAGCAGTAGGTCATATTGGTTTATACTTGAATGGGTTAAGTCATTTTAAAGACACAGATTTGGGAGATAGTTGTGTACACTGTACTTTGAAAATAAATATATTGCCATAAGTATATAGTTAAGAATGAGAGGAGTTATAAAAATTAGTACGCAACTAATATGCAAGTATGAGTAGGAGAATAGTTTTTAATACTCCAAGTAGAACTCAGAGCATATTTTTATATGGATAACTTATCTCAAGTAGATGGAATTTATTAAGAAGTTCTTGTGAAAATTGCTAATAGAAACTTGACACCATTTATAGTATGGTTTCTAAGAAAAATGTGCCCCAAGTTTTAGAACATTAAATAAAACAAATAAACAAAACAAAAACAAGTTTTCATTATGGATTAGTAGCAGGGTATATTCATGGATATCAATTAATGATTACTAATCTCACGTACATTCGTAAGTAAAATTATAATTTGGTTTAACACACAGCAATGAAATAGAACTGAGTGATAATAATATAGCAAAACCACCCTTCATACCTTGTTAAACTTACATTGGCCTGACATCAAAAGAATATAAAACTATTAAAAAAGAAGTCTCATTATGTCAAAAATCACGTTTGGCCCTTCAGTGCTCTCTTTTATATGGCACTGGTCCTATATAATGAAAACCATTTTTCAACTCACACATAGGCATACTCTAAAATAGCAATTTCCATTTTGCTCCTTTGATTACATTTTTGTGCATCATATGACTCTATACTTCTGTCAAAAAAACTATATCCTCCCAAATCTAACACCCTGGTTGAAGTTTTTTTTTTTTTTTCTTTGAAGAATATGTTTATTGAAAATAATTTTATAAATATTCTAAAACAATTTCAAAAGTTCTTAAACTTAAAATGTCTAAAATCTTCTATTTAATGGTTGAAATAAAATCTTAATATTGTTTGAAGATTTTCCTCCATAAAAATTTTATTACAATAGTCCATGCTAACAATTTCTTCTCCTATTTTCTACAGGTTAAAAAGTAAAATATAATTTGACCCTTAAATTTGTCCCCCTGATTAGACATATAGTACACTGATGAACCAAGTCTTAAGAGACTTTTTTAAATCTCACATAGCACAACATGAAAGATGTAATAAAAGCTTACTAAATAATTTTTAATGATTCAAGTTGGTACTATCAGAATGGATTCACATCCTTTTCCTTATTCAAGGGAAAATTCTAATTAGATATAAATGGTGAAATTTTTAAGGGAATGCATACATACGTTTGTGCATATATATGTGTATTTTTTTTTTTTTTTAATAGAAACAGGGTCTCACCATGTTGCCCAGGCTGCTGGTCTCGAACTCCTGGCCTCAAGCAGTCCTCCCATTTCAGGGTCCTGACATGCTGAGATTACAGGCTTGAGCCACCACGCCTGGCCTTTAAGGGAACATTCAATCAAAGTTGTTTACTGCCTGAGCTTGTGCTGCTTCCATTAGAACAGACTGATCAGATGAGAGATTTGTTTGGATTTTTATTTTTGGCTCCATTCCATGGAATAACCTCAGGCAATCTAATTAATTTTTGATTTTCGTTCCTTTTTTGTCAGCTCAAATATAGAGATATTATAAAGATAAATAATTGAGAATCAGAGAAGGGACTATATATAATTACTGAGAATATTTCATTACATACTATATACAATCTACATTGCAGAATGTTAAATAAAAATAAAATGATGCAAGATGCTTAATATATAAAGCCCTTTCAAATTTCATCTTAAGGAAATATTATGCATGAATTGTACATTGTACAATGGCTTTTGATGTATTTTATTCATTTTATATATAATGCAAACCTTTGCAATAAACCAGTTATTTGAAATGAACCAATTTAGGGAAATGCTTTGTGGTAGTTATTGGTTCACTTAAACTACTGAATTGATTTTAACTTTTATTTTTAGACTGAAACTTTAGCTAGTTAGTTGCAGAATTTTTTACTTGAAAGATGGAAAATTTTAAATGAAAACCTTAATCCATATGTGCTGGGGAAAATCTAGGAGGATTTCAAAACTCCTACATAAGAATGTAAACAAACTATTTCATCCACAGCACATCCTAAAGAACAAGTGTTTTCTGACTCCATTTATTTTTATTTCCATATTTTTTTTTTTTTTTGATTTTTGTTTTTTTGAGATACAGTCTTTGTTGCCCAGGCTGGAGTGCAATGGCACTATCTCAGCTCACTGGAACTTCTGCCTCTTGGGTTCAAGCAATTCTCCTGCCTCAGCCTCCCAAGTAACTGGGATTACAGGCACGCACCACCATGCCTGACTAATTATTGTATTTTTAGTAGAGATGAGGTTTCACCATGTTGGCCAGGCTGGTCTTGAGCTCCCAGCCTCAAGTGATTAACCCGCCTCAGCCTCCCACAGTGCTGGGATTACAGGTGTGAGCCACCTCCCCCACCCCCTGTTTTCTGACTTTAGAAGTATGTGATTGACTCTCTCTCTCTCTCTCTCTCTCTCTATATATATATATATATCTTTCATAATTAAAAACAAACCTTTATTTTTTGATTTGGCCCAATTTTATACTTATTTTTCTACAAAAATGTAATTATAGAGCTTAAGAAACTGGAAATATTCTTACTGGTGAATTGTTTAAAATGCTAAAAGTAAGTAACTTATGTAAGACTAATGAATTGCAGTGGAAAATTTTACACAGATAAAATAATTAGAGCAAAATGTATTAGAGAGATCAAGAGAGAGAGAGAGAAACAAAATCTAAAGTTAGTGCAAGGCAATAACTTACTCTAATAATTGCCGAGGATCAATGAGTATTTCTATTTCTGACAAACGTATAGTGAGGAAAAAGGACTGACAGCTCATTGAGCCACACTCGATATAGCAGAGAAATTCAAAACTGAAATATCTTTGTCCACTTTCTGCTTAATGCTACTGGTTGCAAATAGGTAATAAATATTAACAGATCCCCTTTATGTCTTTTTATCTCAAGCCAAGTTTGATCTTTGTTCTCATCTTTTTTTTTTTCAACAAAACATTAACGTATGGAAAGTATAAAAACAAACTGCCATTGACGTACTTTCACATTAGTGAAGGAACACTAAGCTTGCTTTTAGTTGATAAGTAACAATTAGGACGTGAACAATTTTTTTAAATTAGTTTCTAACTTGAGGCTTTAGAACATTTTATTTGAATAATCTTTGATCTATTGTGTTTGTGTATATAACTACTTGAATGAAGCTTAATGTAATATTGTTTTCACAGTAAAAAGCATCTATGGTAATAAATTACCTACTTATGGCTCCTTTAAATATAGATGGAATCAAAATCATAGGATTTCAAGAGGGCTCTTTGTGAAAAAAATATTTAATAAGTTATTTGATGATTGGAAATATAAAAATCCTAACTGTCTTTTCCCATTCACGTTCCTGGGATTCCTTTTTTGCCTTGAGTAATTTACCTAATAACCAAATCTCAACTTTGAAGGAAGCTGAGTGTCATCCAGCCATTTCTATTAGCCATTGTTTGGATTCTCCCTACAAGGCCACGGAGAGAGTTACTCATTCTTTACCCAAAAATTCCCAGTGAAAAAATTCAGGCCTTTTGCTCGAGAAAAGCATGGAATAATTAAACTGATCCTGTCAAAATGGAAGTAAAATGTGACATTTCTCTTGAAATGTAGCATATGGCATTCTTTATTTGAACATACACATTTATTGAATCACAGGTAATTTGATGTTTTTAGCATATTGACCGTACATTTGCATCATGCAAATAATGTGATGTATTTGTTTAAAAGTTAATACTGTTATTTTGGGCATTTTCTTACTATGTATTTTCAGCTACATATTTAAACCTAAATATAAGAGAGTCCATTCATTTTTGCAGAATTATTTTTACTGGTTTTCCAGTATGTCATTTATTTTGATGATTCATTGTCTTGACCAGCATTATGCTATTTGTAAAAGACTTAACAAAAACAATCATAACAATTGCAGCAACAGATGATGGTGATACCAGAGAACAACCAAAGGAAGGCAGAATCGTGATATTACCGTCTATCAGTTTTTCTTAAGACTTCTTGTATCATAAACAAATTTAGATGAATACCAACTTCATACTTTCAGATCTTGCAAAACACTGATGCTAATCCCTGTCTAACACAAATATGTCTGGGTGATACTAAAGAAGGGTGATTGCAGATACTCTCCAGCTTAGGAAACTAAGTTACAGTCAGGTTTCAATGAACAATGGGGATACTTTCTGAGAAGCATGTTGTTAGGTGATTTCCTCTTTGTGTAAACATTGTAACTGTACTCATACAAACCTAGATGACACAGACTACTATAGGACCAGTATCTGTCTGTGGCCTGTTAGGAACCAGGTTGCTCAGCAGAAGGTGAGTGGTGGGCCAATGAGCATTACTGCCCGAGTTCTGCCTTCTGTCAGATCAGCAGCAGCATTAGATTCTCACAGGAGCATGAACCCTATTGTAAACTAAGCATGCGAGGGATCTAGGTTGTGTGCTCCTTTTAAGAGTCTAATGGCTAATGACCCCAAAATCATGCATCCCCCAACCCCCATGGAAAAATGTCTTTCATGAAACAGGTTCCTCATGCCAAAAATGTTGGGGACCACTGGTCTACTATACAACTAAGCTAAATGTTATAGCCTATTGCTTCTAGGTTGCAAACTTGTATAACACGTTACTAAACTGAATACTGTAGGTAATTATAACACAGTGGTAAGTACTTATGTATTTAAACATATCTAAACATAGAAAAGGCAATGTGTTATACCAACACATTATGACATTATGAAGTCTAAGACATCACTAGACTATAGAAAATTTTCATTTTTACTATAAATTATTATAGTGTAATTATCATGTAATTCCTTGCACAAGCAGTCCGTTCTGGAATGAAACATCATTATGTGGCATGTGACTGTATTTGAAAGTGAAAATGTATGGGATCAATAGATCATTAGGTGCAGTAACATGGGTTGGGCTTAATTAATCCCAACGAATTATATTATGTGACTTCAGTCATTCATTCTTTCATTTACTGAAAAAAAAATTAAAAGTTTTGTAAAGATTGGCTGCTACCAATGATGATGATGATGACGATTAACTATCAGCATCACATGCCAGGCATCCTCCTACATCTGGGGAATTCAGCAGTGAACAACATAGAGTTTCTTTTCTCATGAAACTTAACACTTCCTAAGAGGGAATCAGACAATATACCAAAAAAAATAGTATGGCTTCCAGAAGTGACAAGTGCTATGAAGAAATAAAACAGGGTAATGTGAAACTGTAGAACCTTGAGGCAGAAAGAAGTTTGGCAAATAAAGTAAAAAAAAAAAAAAAGATTTATAAAGCTATAATGTTCAATAAATGTTAGTTGATTGAATACATGAAAAAGTGAGTTACTCATAGGAAAAATGAAATAAAGAAATGAAGGAATAAATAAATAAATAAACCAAAGGAGAAAAAAACATATAACATATCCTCAAAATGCTCCCATGTCATCAATCACAAAGTGAAAGCAGGTAAAATTGCTCATTTGTTTTCATACCCTTTCCCCAAAGGTGAATGACTGCCTTGCTGTAATTCTCCCCCTGACTCTCAAAGGCAATACTTTTATCTTGCTTTAACAGGGATGCAAATCTTGAAGCCAGGAATACGCTGCATAGTATTCCTTGAATCTCTTTTTCAAATGTTAACCCCAAACTCCTCCCCAGCCGTGGACACCACTTCTGAATGGCAGGCTGGAGTGCAGATGGACAGTGTATACTAGGATGGCACAGATACTAGGGAAACAAGGCCAGGATGTGGTAGGGAAGGTGTCACAGAATTCTTGAATAATATTTTTGTAAAGCCCTAAAGTTTCGAACGCAAATCTGAATGAAATATAATTAGCATTTACTTTCCTTTTCCCAAGGAGTCAAATAAGGTAAACTTTTGTGTCACAATGAAAAGAAAACTAAGAGCTCTCTTCGTGATGATTTCAGTTGCTGGGATTAATCTCTCAGTTGAACAGCATCTGCAGGTGGGATTATTCTGCTGCTGCTTCTGTTCAACTCAAAATATTTTCTGACAGATGGTGATAGCAAGTAAATAAGACGTGTATTTCAGAAGCTGGAGAATTCTTGGGCTCATGAAAGGAACAATAGTCACAAATAAATATATTTCAAAGTGCCCCTATGTTGACTGAACTCTGAGATATTAGAGGGAAAAATCTCATTCGTATTGCAGGAAATCAAGTTTCCCACCTCCTTTCCCATTTCTGAATAATATTAACAAAAAGCTTGTGGTGTACTCTTGGCAGAAAACTCTAGCCACAAGATAGCTGACTGTGTGAACATTAAATACAGTACTTTTACAAGAATTATTTGGTTCAAGATTTGTAGCTGAGTAAAAATTCCTAGCCAATTTTTCATATTCTAACTGCAAGACAGTCAATTGAATTTAAAGCAACATTTGTGAAACCAACTAGGCTTATTTAGGAAAAAGAATAAAAAAAGAAATAATAAGTACATGAAAATTAAACTTATCAAATGCAACACTGTGGAAAAATTCCTGGATAGATGAAAACCTTTTATTTATTTTTATTTTCTTCAAAAAGTCACAGCAATGCCTCGACTTGCCTACAAAATGATATTGAAAGCACTTTTTTTTTTTTTTTTGAGATGGAGTTTCACTTTTGTTACCCAGGCTGAAGGGCAGTGGTACAATCTCGGCTCACTGCAACCTCGGCCTTCTGGGTTCAAGCAATTCTCCTGACTCAGCATCCTGAGTAGCTATGATTACCGGCGTGCACCACCACGCCCGGCTGATTTTTTGTACTTTTGGTAGAGACGGGGTTTCATCATGTTGGCCAGGCTGGTCTTGAACTCCTGACCTCAGGTGATCTGCCAGTCTAGGCCTCCCAAAGGGCAGGGATTACAGATGTGAGCTGCTGCGCCTGGCATATTGAAGGCATTTTTAAAGCAACTCAAGATGATGTTGCTACAGACAACAATGGCAGGCCACTTTACATTAGGTTCTAGGTGTGAAAAAAATTAGTTTGGAATGCCTATTTTATTCACAAGTGCCATTTTCACCATGTATTGAAAATAAACTAAAGCTTAATATATCATCATTCTATAACATAAATACTAGTAAAAATCTCCATTTTTGATTTAATATAGTTCTAAATTTTAGAATTCCTTATGTACTCTAAAAGCGATTTGATGTAACTTTTGCTGGCAAACTGGACTATATCATTTTGTGACTAACAGAGATTGTGCTTCTCCTTTTATCCTAAATTTATAAGCAACAATTTTTTATTCATTTCCAGATCGGTTAACTAAAGCATTTGTTTTCTAATCCATAGGAAAGGACAAGAAAAAAAAATAACTTGCTACCTTCTCCTTCTGACTTGCTCTAAAATCACTGAACTTAAATAAATTTAAAACATTAGATGAAGGAGTAATCATCACACTGAAGTGATGAATTAAAGATATGACTAGTATTCCATTAGATCTGAACTCAATTTCTTAAGATTTGAATGCCTCTTATAAGAATATGATTGCTGATGTCCTCTCAAACATTGTTAAAAGAAAAACCAAAAGAAGACAAAATCTATCATTGCTTAAATCTTCAAATAAAAAATTATTATTAGGAAATTGGATTCTAAGTTTGTTTACCTTTTAAAATTTTTAACAGAGAGATTAAAATGTAATTATAGTGAAATATACCATTGGATTACAAACAGGAATATGCACATACTTATCTTTCCACTCTAAACACAAAGCATGTGAATGTATGTTTGCATATGTGTGTACATATATGTATAGGTGGGAGCTTGCAGAAAGTGAGTTAATGTTATATAGGGTCTAGGAAATCCAACTAATGCTTGTATTATATGATAAAAATAGGTTAGATGGATGGTTTGGAACAGATTTTTTTAATGATATACAATATGCTCTGCTAAAGGCTTATTTTAAAATAGAAACTATAATTTGTAGGGGAAGTATGCCTCTAGAAAATAAATCTCTTACAAGGCAATCAGTTTTGAATTTTTTTCACTAAAAATACAAGTCTGAAATCCTCCCGTCTTGAAGTTTCTCTGTATCCAACAGACTTTTGAATATATTTATTCTCTGCTTATGTCTATGCTTACCTCTATTTAATTTTTATTTAAATACTATTAAGGAATATTTAAAACATTTTAATTGAAATTTAATGTATTTTCCTCTTTGTCTATATTGTGTATATTATAGCCACAGTCAGTATAAGTTAGAAAATATTGTTTAGTTAAATTAATATAATCAAAATATATGTGTCTGGACTCTAAAACAGAAATTGATACAATAACATATGGATTGAAAATTAAGTTAATCATACTATTTATCAGAGAGACCTGGAGCTACTTATTTTACATGCTCAATTTTTCTATTTCTCAATTGTTCTAAATAGGTATTTGAGTAGTACTAAAAACATACTTTGAGTTTTTGCGTTAGTTAATACACTCAGAATAATACACCCTTCACCAAAGATATTTCTGTTTTTCTTTCAGTGTCTCTAGCACCAAATAATGCATTAGAAAAAAAATAGCCTTTTAATCATGTTTATGCAATTAAGAAATTATAAGGCATTAAAGTGACCATCTCTGAGATTACAACCCATATTATATATTATGTATAATAGTCACATTGTCTTAATTGACCAAAATAAATAGTAGAATTTTAAATTTAAGGCAGGTTGTATATATATAAATTACATATAAAAATAAATCTAAAATAAATTATTTTATAATAATAAATTTAAAATATTTAAATTTATATATGTAAAATAAATTTAAAACATATAAATTTAAAATTATTTAAAATAAATTAAAAACATATTATTTAAAATATATTATTTAAATTAACCAAGTCTTATCATGAAGAAATTCTTCTTAAGAGTTTCAGATTTGGCTCAGATCAAATAAAAAGGCAAACATTACTGGGAAAATTGCCATTTGTCAACTGTTCCATGTCATATCATGTGGTAATACAGTTCTTTAAACACCAAATGTCAGAATACTGACACTATACTGTACAAACTAAAACAAGTACAAAATTGAGCATAAATAACCCAAAAATACTGGCAGCTGTGCATTTGTAAATGAGTGGTGTTTGTGATGACTAATACTTTATTCCTACGGTTATAACACGCTGCATGTATTTTCTGTAGGACACCCCTGGGGAAAGGGCGCAGAAAATACATGAGAAACAAGTTATTTTTCAACAACAACAAAGATTTTAAATCTTTGCTTAATTAAAAAAGGAATAGTACAAGTAGATGACTCACTTCTATCTTTAAAAGCTGAAAATTAAAAATTATGTAATATCCTAAAAGTATAAAGACTGATTCAAATGTTGCTTCACATACTAATCTTCAAATATATCTCAAAACTCACCTATTTAGACTATTTGTTCCTATAACTGAATTGTACTTTAAGTACAAAATATAATCAAATAAAGAGAAGGGCATTTATTCCATCAAATATTCCTTATATTATGATAAAATCATGCTTCCCTTTTAATTGATCAAAAAGTTAAAGTATACATTTTTCAAATATTCAAATCTTACCTTTAGAGAAACATTAATATGAATTGTTTCTTCATCCAACTGTGATTCAACATTCCCTAGCCTGTAGGGTACTAATTTATGTACAAAAGCAGAGGTCCTGTGTGTTATATTTTATTCAGAAATATAGATGACATTTCCTTTTACTAGGTAGCTTGGAGTGACTAGTTCTTGTCACAATGTTGTCATAGTGATAGTGACATCAATGTACTTCATGGTAATCAGTGCAGCGATTTATCTGAGAAAAATAACAGCACCGATTTCTAGTGTATTTTACATTTCAAAATGTCATCAAGTATACAGTTTAATCTATTACAGGTAAATTGCTTTCTTAAGTAGAGCACCCAGGACTTTAGATGAATTGAAAACTATATGTATCTGTGAAATGCAGACAAAAACAGTGTCTGAATGGATGATGGGGGTATTGGTGAACATAGCCAAGAGATCATAATTAACCGGTTGCTAAGGAAGATTTTGCTCTCAAGTGCCTTTGCCAAATACAAAATCTCCTCAAGTCATGAGCTCAATTTAATTATTTTGTTAAATCCTTTTTAATGTTTTCTGGACTCCAGGAGTGATATAGTGGTGATAGTCCAGAATTCTGGATTCTATCCTACAGAACATTGACAAAATGCTTTCAGTCATCATCTTTCATGACAAAGGGCTGTTATTGAAACTTCAGATGTTATTTAGTGGCCCAGTTACCTCCTGGTCTGGTGCTATGCAGGTTGCCATTACAATAAACAATAAGAATGACATTAGCAAAGCTCTCAGAGATAGAGAGCTCCAATTTTTAGGTCACCATCATATCAAAAATGAAAAAATAAAGTGTTATAATTTTTAAAAATATTTAAATATTTTCCTGTAAACTATTTTAACACTAAACTATAATAAAAACAATTGAACTTTTCAGACAAATGTTATAAGATTTTTTTTGAAATAATAATTCATGATGAACCATTGTGTTAGGCCATTATTGCATTGCTATAAAGACATACCTGACTTGGTAATTTATAAATAAAAGAGGTTGAATTGGCTCATGGTTCTGCAGGCTTTATAGGAAGCATGGTGCCAACACCTGCCCGGCTTTGGGGGAGGCCTCAGGAAGCTTACAATCATGGCAGAAGGTAAAGGGGGTGCAGATACATCACATGGCAAGAGCAGGAACAAGTGAGAGAAGGTATGGGAAGGAAGGTGCCACACACTTTTAAATGACCAGATATCACGTGAACTCAGAGTGAGAGCTCACTTATCATCAAGGGGCTGGCCCGAGCCATTCATGAGACATTTGTTCTCATGATCCAACGCCTCCCACCAGGCCCTACCTCCAACAATGGGTATTACAATTCAACAGGAAATTTGGGTGGGAACAAATATTTAAACTATATCAATCATGGATTTTGATCATATTGTTCACATGATGACATCTGGAAGGAAGTTACTCCCTGTTCTAGTCTCGGAAGCATATCTCTGATGGCTTGTGCAGCCTCATTTTGAGAAGATCATGATGTCGTTCACGAATGTGTGAATCTGGACCGACATCAGTTCTTCATCTGCTAAGATAATTTTAAATAATTATAATTAAATAAAGGGGTATCAGAGGCTCTCTGGGCAAAGTAACATTATTTTCATAAATATTTTTTGATTTGTGTTAAAACTCTCAGTTTGTAGATGATAAACCATGAGAATTGCAATGTGACTACTTTCAATTAACTATTCACTCCATTTATCGTTCTCATTGGTTGGACTCTGAAAAGCAGCATTGTTCCTTTGTAACCCTTGTAATTTTACTTCAGAAAATAATGACTTAGATATGATCATATATAATACTCTACGTTGAAAAGGCCATTTTTGAGATGATTAAAAATTGATTTGTTTATTAAGGGCTCTTTAAGAAAGGTTTTCGGGCCGGGCGCGGTGGCTCAAGCCTGTAATCCCAGCACTTTGGGAGGCCGAGACGGGCGGATCACGAGGTCAGGAGATCGAGACCATCCTGGCTAACACGGTGAAACCCCGTCTCTACTAAAAATACAAAAACTAGCCGGGCGAGGTGGCGGGCGCCTGTCGTCCCAGCTACTCGGGAGGCTGAGGCAGGAGAATGGCGTAAACCCAGAGGCGGAGCTTGCAGTGAGCTGAGATCCGGCCACTGCACTCCAGTCCGGGCGACAGAGCGAGACTCCGCCTCAAAAAAAAAAAAAAAAAAAAAGAAAGGTTTTCGTAGAGCTAATTTTGAATCCATATTGTTAATAAAGAATTTTCTTTTTGTACAGAAATTTTCACAAGCCACAGATTTGACATATGATGTTTTGAATATGTATTTTATGCCACACATTCTCAGACTGTTTGAAACGTGAGCCATTTGAGACAAAAGAGGCAGAATATGGTGTGGCTATTTTGGCTTCTAAGCACCATCTCTTTCTTAGTTGATCTGACACTCCAGTACAGCCTGAATCCCTGCCAGTCTCTCACATTTCCTAATCCCTGATTGTCCTATCTTAATGTTTGTTGAGGCTGCCACTGAAGCAGAAAGTTGCAACTGTTTCCAATAGAGTTGAGCCAGGGATGAGGTTCATTGGCAACCATTGCTACTCTGCTGTTACCTACAACTGCTATGAAATCTGAGCCCAGGCCTATTTCAGCCAGACAGGAGGATTGCTTCCTTATATTATCAGAGCCTAAGAAGGGACTTCTAGAGCATAACATACAATAACTACTTTCTCTATCTGTCCTTTATTAGGAAAAAGGACTCGACCTTCCCTGAATGCCACTAGACCAGGGCCTTTTCATATGTTAGCTTTTCAAATCCTAACAAACTCAGAAACTGGTATCCATTTTTTATTTTATACGTAAGAAAACAAACTTCTAATTACAATGTGCCCAACCCAATGTCATGTAGAATTAGAGAAGGTTGATTAAACTACGTCTAAGTCAGTGCATCGTTGTAACTAAAAAAAAGTAGATGAGTAAAGCTCTAAAGTCATAAAGAAAATTCACTTTTTACTATCCTATAATACTGTGCCATACAATATGTAGCCACGTCTGCTTTAAACAGTATAACTTTGTGTGGCTAAACTCAAGAGAGACATTTGCTATTGTGATACAGGAGGTATCAAGGAGTTAATGATTTTTGCATAGTGATAGAGAACTTGACCAAGGATTCTCAACTCAGAGTGTGCTTTCCTTCCACTCAAACCAAAAGTCCTACCAGACATCCCTCTACATGAGCCTAGCAAAGGATTGAAGGTTTTCTGTTTTGTGTTTTTTTCCTGCTATTTCCAAGTTCATACCAGATAACTAAGAACAGAGGTAGAAGCCTCACTAGAAATTTGTGAACTATGCTTAAAGTGAGATTGAAAAGATTATTCATTGTTATTAAAAGATCTAATACAGAGATTTGACCATATAGTAAAGAATAGTATGTAATTTATAAAATATTTTTATCAAATTTTAAAAATTATCATGAAAGAATGGAAGGTTGAGGTCCAGACCTTAAATAAATACCTCCCAGTCCCAGTAGTTTTACTACATTGTTAGTAAGGCGGTATTGAAAGCCAAAAGCAGCACTAAATACATGTTCCTAATAGTACATTATATTTTCATTTATAGAAACATATTTATAAACATACATTGTCTAATGAAATGTACTTCTTTTTGCATCATTTGTGTTTAGTCATTATCATTTCTTTTGCAGTCTCACTTTTAAAAGGTTATCATAGATCAGTGCTTCCCAAATACAGACTATTTTGCCCTCCTGGAGACATCTGCAATGTCCAGATACATTTTTCATTGTCACAACTGGGTGAGGTGGAGGGGGTGCTGCTGGCATCTAGTGGGTAGAGGCCATGGTTGCTCCCAAACATCCTGCAATACATAGGACACTATGACCCTGACAACAAGGAATTATACTGTCTCAAATGCCTCAAATATCAACAGTGCCAAAGTTGGAAAACACTGCTATAGACATACACATATATACACACACACAAGATACATAAAACTGAATGATAATCAGGGCCACATTCATTGACTCTAAAGAACAGATTAGATCATTTGCATCTTATGAGGATGTTAATGTAACAAGGCTTAATCTTAAACATGGTATGTGATGTACCATCCTAGTTTTCAGACAATGAAAACTAGGCTACCTCAAAACCAGTACCCGTGTTGAACACTATTTCTTATAGGTTATATAAGACATACATGGGCATGTAATTTATTGAATGAAAGTGAATATGCCTGGCTGCAATGCATACATAATTGGGAAAGTAACCATCCTTCAATTCAGCAGGCCTTGCCAGAAAGTCTAATCCCAAAGGATAAACTGTTAACATTATGAACAAGCCCTGTCTGGAGGGCTAACAATCTTGTGATGAACACATTTTCAGAGCCATCCAAGGAAGGCTTCTTGGTTTTGTGAAACAGCATATACTTGTTTTTTTTGTTTTTGTTTTTCCCATACGTGTTAAGAAAAACCTTTACCACCCAGAAGAGTAGAGGTCAAATCTAAGATAATGTGTTTCTTCTGGTATATCATAACAGACACTTCATCTCTGTTTCCTTTAGCTTAAAAAAATGAAAAAAAAAAAAATTCTGCTAACTGTGTTTTGTGTCCTACTTCCCATAACTTTTTCTCCCAGACTAGCTGATCTTACACTTAGGTTAACATATATTCAAATAAAATATCTCTGGTATACTCCATAAAACTCTTCCTAACAAATAATACCAGTAGTAGATGAAGGAATTAATAGGCATGCACATTCTAGAGAAAAGATCTCCAATCATACTTTCTGCTATGAAAAAAAGACTCTCCAGCACTGACTAATATTGTAGCAACTAGTCATATGTGCGTACTGAGCCTCTGAAATACAGCTAGTCACTAGGAAATTAATTTTTAATTTTATTTACAAATTACTTTTTGGTTAATTTAAAATTTTAAATGCTTTAATTGAATTTAATTTTGACTAGTAGCTACTGTATTGAAGAATGCAATTTAGAACACCAATGATAAAAAAAAATATTGAGTCCAGAAGAAACAGATACAATAGATTTGAACAGAAGGAAAAAAATAAACACTAAGACAAAAAAATAATATTTATGAAGAATCAATATCTATCAGTTTAACCTTCTTTTGACATTTGGGTTACATGCCCTGATTAAGGTGGAAATGTCATATTATCAATTTCTGTTTAAATGATGTGACTTTTTTTTAATTTGAGGACAATTCTAAGCATTTAGAAAATTTCAGATTTGGGCAGGGCATTCTACTTGCTTTATAGTAAAAAAGGATAAGTTACATGTTTCATGAGATGTAAAGAGTTTTTTGATAGTTGGACATAGCACATTGATACTAGGATAGATAAAGGCAGAACTCTGCTATTTACTGCTCAAAACAAGATGTGACTGCCAGATAGGGCCAGATAGGAAATTGTATGTAGGAACAGGGTAATGACAATCTATAGCTGTAGGGGCAAGTAGCATGGGTTTATCTAGTTACATGGACCCCCTGCAAATTTGCTGGTTAAGAAGTTTGCAGGCTCTGGGCATAAGGGGATGTATATTGGTCCCAGCATACAAGAACCCGATAAGTTAGGGTTGGAGTGTGGATTTCATTAAATTCTCAGAAAGGGGAACTGACTGGCCTCTAGTCAGAGACTCAAAACTAGGTCAAGATACCTAGTTGGACCCCTTCTTGTCTTGATATTAGTGATAAACTCAATTACTAGGGGTATTACAGTGGCCCAAAGAGTAATGGAGACTTTTAAACAGTAGGGTATAAGCTCCCCTAAGCAGTATAGAAAAAACATTTCAGTATAAGAGTAGAAAGGAAGGAAACAAGTAGAAATATGCAGAGTCATTGCGGGCCTTCCTGTTAACAAGTTTCCCATGTATATGGCAAAAACATTCTGAAATTTTGGGGTCTTTAACAGCGTGTTGGTGGAGTTATTACCTGTGTTTTCTTTTCACTATTATTGTATATTGAAAACCTCTTATGCCAGTGTATGCTCAGATACTTCCAATAAAGTATATTTAAATTATGAGTTATATTATGTTTTGTGGTAATAATAACTTAGTGTATTTCTTGAAACAAGGTGGCAGGTACGGCAGTTTTGTTGCTGAGAATATGAACTGAAAGTTTAATAAGATATATGTAAAGGTTAACAGCATTTGTAACTGGGGGGAGGAGTAGTTGTAATGGCCATAGTCAGAGAAGCAAGGCAGGAGGTTGCAGTGGCAAGCTGGGGGATGCGGGAGGGTAGGAAAAGTTTTCTGAGGAGTGAGAGGTCCAGTCCAAGTATGGATCAATATGAGGCAATGCACATTAATTTTAGAATGGTGCAGATAGAAGGAACCTCACAAGGTTTCCCTTTAGGAATGGGAGTATAGAAAGAGAGCAAGGAGCATGCCAGGATTCTGGGCTAACCAAACAGCAAGCTAAGGAAATGTAGTATAAAACCTAATATCAAAAGAAAAAATGGTAACAAATGTCCAGTGTTCAATTTGAAAGAACGTCAGGGGAGGTATCCCGGGAGTGTTGTTGACATTGTGGTCTTGGTGTTGAGGTGAAGTTGTCTTTGGCACAGGTGATGAAGCCATCAACAATTCTGTGGTCTCAGGATGGGTTGACATTGCCTGAGGTGATGTGATCCCCAATGGTGAACTCCTAGGACAGGTCAATGTGATGTGGTCTATGAAACTAGGGTATCTTTTTTAAGTAGGTACCCACTTGAGTTGCTGTGGGTGTTGTTCACCAGTATTATGATAAGACTGAACCTCTTGGGAAATTTTAGGGCAACGTTTCACCTGGGAATCTGACTTATAAATATCTTTTAAGACGGTTTTATGAGTACATAGCTAAGAAAGGTGATATTGGCGTTCATGATGTTGTTGTAATTGAACCAAATCCTGTAACCTGGCTGGCACAATTAAGGCCTTAAGAGTACCTGAACCCAAAAGCTCCCAATAGTCCAAGGTTTTGTCTGGATGGGTGATGGGGAGGGTTTTGTTGCAAATAGGTTCTAAATGATGTGCCCAGATTTGCATGCATGTGGTTAATAGGGTGTCACAATTTTGCCTATTAAAATACCTGTGATTGAGCTTGGAGGATCAGCATCAGCATGTAGGCAGGCCCTCCAATTTAGCCAATGTGCCTTTTGCCTCAGTTGCTGGTTTGATTGCAGATGAGAAAACCAGGTGAGTATTTTGTTTGTTGGGCTTCTACTCACCTTGTCAAACTCAATCGAATGTGGACCTAAGCATTTATTGTGGTCAAACAATGGCTAACTTGGAGAGTTTGAGCCTCTGGGTTGCAAACCAATGCAAGTATCTAGACTTACAGTAGTGAAACCAATGGTCAACAGAATGGTGTGTAGCTGCACCTGACAGGACTTTGTTGTCTTGTGCTAATTTTACACCAGCACATATTATTGCCAGTGAGGTGTTGTCTGCTTTTGTCATTATGAGATATGACATTGATTTCACTATTATCTTTGAAAGTTACTTTTATTTTATTCAATAAGTGAGGTTTTCTATCTCTTTTCTTGGTAGTCCACATTGTCTATGGGAATGACCCTGGAAAACCAATTTTAACTTTTCTAGAGAGAATCAGAGGGAGAGCTTGAACTAATCATCCACTTTGTAAAATGTAAATATTAAAGAAAGTGAATTGGATGGTGGAAATTTTGACTCAAATGCTTCCCATAGCACATGGGCAGTGTTCTGGCCTATGGGACAATCCATGGTTAACGGGTTTCAAAGGCATCTTTGCTTAGATCTGGTGTATTGACTTTATGGGGTAGAAGCAAAATAGAAAATCTAAAAAGAGGAGACATTAATAAGGGGCCACATATAAAATGAGTCTTCATAATAACAGAAATGAGACATTTTCCTCTCTTTAAAAATATAGCAGAGGGTGATAAGAAAGGTTTTCTTTTAATTTTTTTATTTTTTTAAATTATACTTTAAGTTCTGGGATACATGTGCCAAATGTGCAGGTTTGTTACATACGTATACACATGCCATGGTGGTTTGCTGCACCCATGAACCCATCATCTACATTAGGTATTTCTCCTAATGTTATCCATCTTGTAGTCCCCCACCCCACGACAGGTCCCGGTGTGTAGTTCCCCTCCTTATGTCCATGTGTTCTCATTGTTCAACTCTTACTTATAAGTGAGAACGTGCAGTGTTTTGTTTTCTGTTCCTGTGTTAGTTTGCTGAGAATGATGGTTTCCAGCTTCATCCATGTCCCTGCAAAGGACATGAACTCATCTGTTTTTATGGCTGCATAGTATTTCATGGTGTATATGTACCACATTTTCTTTATCAAGTCTATCATTGATGGACATTTGGGTTGGTTTCACGTCTTTGCTATTGTGAACAGTGCTGCAATAAACATGTGTGCATGTGTCTTTGTAGTAGAATGATTTATAATCCTTTGGGTCTTTACCCAGTAATGGGATTGCTGGGTCAAATGGTGTTTCTGGTTCTAGATCCTTGAGAAATTGCCGCACTGTCTTCCACAATGGTTGAACTAATTTACACTCCCACCAACAGTGTAAAAGTGTTCCTATTTCTCCATATCCTTTCCAACATCTGTTGTTTCCTGACTTTTTAATGATTGGCATTCTAGCTGGTGTAAGATGGTATCTCATTGTGGTTTTGATTTGCATTTCTCTAATGACCAGTGATGATGAGCTTTTTCTCATATGTTTTTGGCCGCATAAATGTCCTTCTGATAAGTGTCTGTTCATATCCTTTGCCCACTTTTTGATGGGATTGTCTTTTTCTTCTAAATGTGTTTAAGTTCCTTGTAGATTGTGGATATTAGCCCTTTGTCAGATGGACAGATTGCAAAAATTTTCTCCCATTCTGTAGGTTGCCTATTCACTCTGATGATAGTTTCTTTTGCTATGCAGAAGCTCTTTAGTTTACTTAGATCCCGGTTCCTATACACCAATAACAGACAAACAGAGAGCCAAATCATGAGTGAACTCCCATTCACAATTGCTGCAAAGAGAATAAAATGCCTAGGAATACAACTTACAAGGGATGTGAAGGACCTCTTCAAGGAGAACTACAAACCACTGCTCAAGGAAGTAAGAGAGGACACAAACTAATGGAGAAACATTCCATACTCATGGATAGGAAGAATCAGTATCATGAAAATGGCCATACTGCCCAAAGTAATATATTGATTCAATGTGATCTCCATCAAGCTATTGCTGACTTTCTTCACAGAATTAGAAAAAACTACTTTAAATCTCATATGGTACCAAAAAAGAGCCCATATAGCCAAGAGAATCCTAAGCTAAAAGAACAAAGCTGGAGATATCATGTTACCTGACTTCAAACTATACTACAATGCTACAGTAACCAAAACAGCATGGTACTGGTACCTAAACAGATATATAGACCAATGGAAAGGAAAAGAGGCCTCAGAAATAACACCACACATTGACAACCATCTGATCTTTGAAAACCTGAAAAACACAAGCAATAGGGAAAGGATTCCCTATCTAATAGATGGTGTTGGGAAAACTGGCTAGCCATGTGTAGAATACTTAAACTAGAACCCTCCCTTATGCCTTATATAAAAATCAAGTCAAGATGAATTAAACACTTAAACATAAGACCTAAAACCATAAAAAACCCTAGAAGAAAACCTAGGCAATAACATTCAGGACATAGGCATGGGCAAAGACTTCATGGCTAAAACACCAAAATAAGATTTGTTTAAAGCGGTTTGAGTTGGCTGAAGGGCCTTGAGTTGAGAGATATTAATGACTGGGGCAGGAATGAGATATCCATTTAGGGGTTAATTGGTTATTTTGTAACTTAAATACAAGTTCTTTGAGGAGCCCATTAGGCCTCACAGTTAAACCAGTTGTCTTGGACATATTTGGGATACGAAAGTTATATTGAATGCCTTCTTCAAGAGCCTGGTGTGATTCTGAGACATGAAATGTGTGCTTTGATTACTACCACTAATGTCTGGAACTCCAAGGAGAAAAAGGAGTGTCCTAGAGAAGCTTCATATATGTGTGACTTTGATTTATATTTTGGATATCTGTGAAAAAGGGATTCACAGAGTTCTTTTTTCTGAAGGGACAACTCTTAGGCAATGACCAAATAATTTGTGAACATTTTCTTGTGAGGCAATTTGCTGACCAGGGCATCCAATGCTAAGATGACTGCCTGAAGTCCAGCCAATCGTGCTGACCCTGGGGTTCTGTCCTTTTATCGGAAGGTAAAGCAACAAAATTTCAGTGAGTTCTATCACTTACAATGGTGACAGTGTCATCCATACAGCCTACAAACTCCCATTGCTGAACACTCAGTTAATCCCAAGGGGCTCTTCATATAGCCAATGGGTTTGAGGGAAAGGTGACTTCATCTAACACCATTGCATCTGTCAAGGAATTGAGGACAGTGGAGACTACCCCTTCCAGGTTAATAATCCAGAGGGACCAGGTTCAGCTCCATATTATATTAAGGAGGACTCAGTAGCAGTGCTGAGTTTTTGGGATGCTGCTTTTATGACTGAAGGCATAATGGGCAACTGGTTATGGAGAATCACAGGCTCAAGGTCTGCAAGGGCCTCTATTTCCAGGAGGTCCCAGTATGTGGCCAACATTTTTTGCTTTAATGCTATATATAGTGCAGGGTCAGGAATGTCAGTTTCTCATTCAAAAGTTTGTGGGCTGCCTATGGCCATCATAGTTGTCCAGAGACGTCAAGAGGTATGAAAGGAGGTTGCTAAAGCTTCTATAGTGAATCTATCAAATGCCTTTCTTTTTTTCCTAAATCAATGATTTTAATAACAAAAAAATGTACTTCTGATAGAAAATAACTGAGCTCATTGGTCTGTAGTCTTTTAAACAAAGAAATCTGATTTTTAGCTGACAGTAAGTATTGAAGCTGTCGAGATCAATACAATTCAATGACTCTCCATTTTTATGCAAAGATAAACCTTGTTCTTGTTTCCTCTTATGAGGGATATTTTACTGAGATGAGAAGACAAATTTCATTTTTCAGAAGATAGCTTTACTTTGGTCTTCATTTTCTTCCTGTCAAGCTCATACACAATAGCATGTCTTGTGAGACTTTGTTTCATAGCCAACCTTTTGCCACAGCCAGCATGTTCACACATAAATGGCTGATTCTCCTTATGAAAAGAAAGAAGACAGCTCTGGAGATTAAATACAGTTCTGCTGCAGCCGTCTCTTGGATGTTGACATACATCTCATTCTGAGGCATGAGTTTTCACAGGTTATTTGAGATAATCTTCACATTTGAATGTTTTCTGGCATACATCATATGTTATTTCCTTTTTATGGATTTCTCTCATGTGCTTTGGAAGCTCTGTCCATGTTTCTGCCACAAAAGAACATCCCTATTGACATATATTTTTCTGATGAACCTGCATCTGTCCTCTCAGCCTGCAGGGTGAAACAAAGTGTTTTCCACATCCTTTAAGGTTAAACTTGAATAGTGGTTTATTTTCATGCTGGCACTGATGGATTTTCAGCTGCTGATGCTTCTTAAAGATCTTCTTACATCCTTCAAAATTGCATACATATTGCTTTTGCAGATTTTCATGTTTGCATGCAAAATGTTTCTTCCAGTTGGATTTTGTGTGTGGGATTTTTTTATTATTATTATTATCACAGCCATTAGCAGAACAAATAAAAGGCTTTTATCCAATGTGAATCAGGATGTGGCAATTCAGATGGTAGCTCCCGACGAACACTTTGCCACACCCTTTGTAGTCACGGGCCTCTGCAGGATCAGCTAAATTTAAGATGGACAGAATTTAGAGCCTTTTATTTGAGTGATCCCCATTTAAGGTGAGTTTATTTGGAAACAGCAGTATCAGAGACATTAAGTAGAATTTGTAAATTGGAATATATTGCCTCCAGAATGAAAAAAGAACTAAAAGATGTTGAATGTTTATGTTTATAATGTGTATGTCAAATAAAACTTCTTGGGGGGAGATGTTATCAACTTAACATCAAACCTGTGCTGCTGGAGAAAGGTGGGTGCAATTAAGCTCCTGTCTGCAAAGATTGCATGCAATGGCAACACTACTGAGTTGCCCTACAAAGTGACCTAGGAAAAGTATACTTTTTTCCTTGGAGATAAAGGCAAAATACAGTCAAGAGGCCATTGAAATAGCCACCAAAGATAAATATTAGCAAAATCTACAATAGCAAAGTATTTACTGGTTATTAAATGATGTCAATAATTTTAATATTAGGTATTATGCATGAGGATCACAATAGACGAAACCACAGCATTGTAATAAACCACCCTGATGCATCTGTCTTTACTTATTTTTTTGAGGTTTGCAAATATTAGTTAGGTTTTATATAAATAAGTTTGAATTCTTGAAGGTCCTTTTAAAATTTACATTGGAACATCTTAACTGTTTTAATAAGGGGATCCATAGGGTCTTGTTTCTCAAGCTAATTTTTCCGTGCCAAAAACTTAACTTAATTTTAATGCATTACGCATTGTATCAGAACATATATGCTCAAAATGGAATTTAGAAAATACTATAATGAAAGGAAAGAATACCTATTTTTTCTCTATTTAAATTTTTTTTAAAATTGTTGTTTTGTTTTGTTTTGTTTTTTAAGAGATGAGGGTCTCATTATGTTGCCAAGGCTGGCATGCAGTGGCTATTCACAGGTGCAATCATAGCTCACTACAACTGCAATCTCCTAGCCTCAAGTGATCCTCCTCAGCCTCGCAAGTAATTGGGACTACAGGCATGTACTACTGGACTGGGCCCTATTTTATATTTAGTTACTCTCCCAAGAATATCGGAAGTATTATGTTTAAATTTAGTGAGATCCTTGAGTAGAACTACAAGTTGAGACCCAGTATGATTAAGTCTGTAAAGCTTTGTCAATTGGTGTATTTTAGGAGATCTTAAAGTTAAGTTAGAACCTATCTTTTACAGACACAAAAGCCCGATCAGTACAATTTTTATATTAGTTTTATAAAAAATATTTTAGCAGATTTTTGGATTTCTAATTGGGTTAATTTATGTACTTTTTTGTGTATATACATATATATACAGAGTTATATAAGTAAATAAATATATATCTATGTACACACACTATTTATTTTAAAATTTCTTCTCCTGTGTCAAGGTTTTCTCTTTATTCCAGTATTTTTCCTCTGTTTTGGGCTTCTAGCCTCCTGAAGTCATGGTTTTTAGTTTCCGTCTGTGTCTCATAGTTACAGGAAAGGAGTGGAGGAAAGAGCCCAGTGGTCTGCCTCATAGGCAGCCATTCTTCATCCTACGGCTTCTCAGTCTACCTGTGAAAGATTGGGATTTCACTTGAGAGCTGTAATCACCTCTCCTTGGGACAGCCAATAAGTTCCTTTAAGTTTTTGTCCCTTTTCATGTTGACCTGCAGGGGCACTTACTAAAACCCAATCACACAGGCTAGGGGTCTTGCATCATTTAAACAACTGGGTAACTTTTGCAGGTGTTCAGAAGGGGGTTGTAGGGGTGAGATATTTGTTTTCTTGCCACAGACAGCCTCTCAGGGTTAAACATTGAATGGCTGGTATCCAACGGGGTAGCCCATGATATTCCTGAGGATCTGGGGAATTTGAAGTTCCCTAAAAACAACAGCAACAAAATATGCAGCAAAGAAGACAGGTCGACAACTACCCGACCAGAGCAACACTGACTATGAGACAGAGGTGCCATTGCTTTACCATGGGGGAACCCAGCCAACATCTTTATTTAAAGGTTGCATGAAACCCATGGACAAATCATCATTCTGCCCTAAGTAACAATTACAAACCAAAAAGTACTTGAGACAAATCGCAATCAAGTTAGAAGCTTATTTTGCCAAGGTTAAGGACATGCCTGTGACACAGCCTCAGGAAGTCCTGACAATATGTGCAGGGCAGTTGTGCTATAGCTTGGTTTTAAACATTTTAGGGAGACAGAAGACATCAATCAATACATGTAAGATGTACATTAGTTTGGTCTGGAAAGGTGGGACAACTTGAAGTGGTTCCAGGTCATAGGTAGATTCAAAGATTTTCTGATTGGCACTTTGTTGCTAGAGTTTATCTAAAGATATGGAATAGAAGAAAGTGACTGCATTAAGACAAGGTTTATTGAGATCAAGGTTCTTGTTGTGCAGGTGAAGCCATCAGGTAGCAGGCGTCAGAGAAAATAGATTGCAAATGTTTCTGATCAAACTGAAATAGTCTGCTCTATCAGTTATAGGGTCTCTGTTTTAATGTTAGTATTGTTCAGTTGTGCCTGAATTTCAAAGGGAGGAGAGTATAATGAGGCATGTCCAGCCTCTACTTCCCACTGTGGCCCTGAACTAGTGTTTCAGGTTAACTTTGGAATGCCCTTGGCCAAGGAGAGGGTCTGTGAGTCAGTTGGTGGGCTTAACATTTTATTTCTGGTATGCATAATAAAAAAGGAAACAAAGAGGTAAGGGCATCTGGGGTCAGCCTCTGTTGAACACAGGGACTAGAAAGAGGATAGAATGCCTAGCCCCAGAAAGTGCAATTTTAGAGGCCCATCACTCGCATATCCATGGAGTGAGCCTCTACCAAGGCTTTTCTTGAGCCTCCAGAGTTTAATCTGGTAGCACTGTTCATTAGAATACTCTGAGGGATGTGGGGATACATGGCAAGCACAGATAGACACAGCAAGCAGGCAACAAGGCTAAAGCACAAGCTCAAGTTCTGTCCAAGCCACTCTCATAGAGGTCTGGAACCAATTAGTAAGCCAAGAGCAGCCTCTTGAAAAGCTATCCAAGAGTCAGCAGTCACAGCCATGCTATCTGCTCACAGTGCAAATTGTTTTATAAGATTTAAGGATTATTTTGATGGAAGGATACAACACACTGTCACTCAAATACATGAAAGGCAGAATATCTTATTACTTTCAGCTATTAATAAGAGAAAGCTGCCAGGCAGGACCATATAGGGAATTGCACTCAGGGACAGGATAGCAGGAAAAAGAGAGCTGTAGGAGGCAGTTATTTAGGGTATCCATGGCAAGCAAGGCAGGGTTAGCTAGGTTTCTCGGACTGCCTTCTCCTTGGCTATAATGCTGTTCCTAATTGTCTGGTAGTTTGCCTGGGGCGAATGGGGCTTGTGCATAATGACCCACAGTATAAGAACCTGATTAAGGAAGTGGTTGGAGTGTGGAAGAAATCAGACTCTGAGAAAGGGCAATTGACCAGTCTCTAGCCAGAATCTCAAAACCAAGTAAACATATTAAAAAATTAAAAATTCCAAAATAAAAAACAATATGTCTACATTATACCACAGGTAAAACAGGATTATGAATTAATAGTGGTAATAATTTTTAATTTTTAAAATTAATTTTGAAAATTCTTATTCTAAAATGATTGAATTAGGAAGTTATCTGCATATTTTAAATGTCGATTCCTGAGACAGTTAGGAAGAATAAAAGTGTTGTCTTTTACATTTCTAAATTCCCAAGAAACTACAGACATAAATTGCTAGCTAAAACAATAGCATAAGCCCAAACAAAAAGTGTCTCAGAAGAAAGAACAGGTATTAATGCTTTCTTTGTTCTGCTGATGACTCTCAAAAGTTGCATATATAGCTAATATAATAAATTAATATAATTTCTATGTCTTATATTGAATAAATGGTAGTGACAGTTACAATAAATTATATGTCTTTTCACAGGTATATTCCACAAATTTAAGGGAAAAAAGTGGCTTTACTGAAGTACAATTGATATAAAATAAGCTGTCTATATTTAAACTAACAAATTTCATACTTCTTAATCAAATATGTCAGTATACATCTCCACATATTTATATATAAAAATAGATAGATTAGGTAAATAGATGATAGATAGATAGATAGTTTGCTAGGGTTGCCATAACAAAGTTCCACAACCTGGGTTAAACAACAGAAATTTATTTTCTCATCATTCTAGAGGCTAAAAGTTTAAGGCATTAGCAGGGTTGGTTTCTCTGAGACATTCTCTTTAGGTTGTAAATAGCCATCTTCCCCCTATGCTCTTCCGTCTCTATTTACTCAGTCATAATCTCTTCCTCTTATAAGGACACCAGTTATGTGGAATTAGAGCCTACCTGAATGACCTCATTTTCATTTAATCACATTTCTAAAGACTCTATCTCCAAATGTCATCCCATTCTGAGGTGGTGCTGGGGGTTAAGACTTCAACATGAATTTTGGAGGGATGCAATTCAGCACACATACACAGACACACACACACACACACACACACACACACACATATGATTGACCCTGTTTGCAGATATTATCTTTCATCTAGGAAACCCCATCATCTTAGCCCAAATCTTCTTAAGTTGATAAGCAGCTTCAGCAAAGTCTCAGGATACAAAATCAATATGTAAAAAAAATGCTAGCATTCCTATACACCAACAGTCAAGCTGAGGTCCAAATCACCAACAAACGCACATTCACAATTGCCACAAAAAGAATAAAATACCTAGGAATACAGCTAACTAGGGAGGTGAAAGATCTCTACAAGGAGAACTACAACCCACTGCTCAAATAAATCAGAGAGGACACAAACAAATGAAAAAATACTACATGTTCTAGGATAAAAAGAATCAGTATCGTTAAAATGACCATACTGCCCAAAGTAACTTATAGACTCAATGTTATTTCCATTATATTGACATTTTTCATAGAACTAGAAAAAACTATTTTTAAATTCCTATGGAACCAAAAAAGAGCCCAAATAACCAAGGCAATCCTAAGCAAAAAGAGCAAAGCTGGAGGCATCATGTTACCTGACTTCAAACTATACTATAGGTCTACAGTAACCAAAACAGCATGGTACTGGTACAAGAACAGACACATGGACCAATGGAACAGAATAGAGAACCCAGAAATATGACCATACACCTATCTGATGTTCAACAAACCTAACGAAAACAAGCAATGGGGAAAGGATTCCCTATTCAATAAATGGTGCTGGGACAACTGGCTAGCCATATGCAGAAGACTGAAACTGGACCTCTTCCTTACTCCATATACAAAAATTAACTCAAGATGGATTAAATACTTAAATATAATCCATAACTATAAAAACCCTGGAAGAAGACAACACAGGCAATATCATTCAGGACATAGGCTTGGGCAAAGATTTCATGACAAAGAAGCCAAAAGCAATTGCAACTAAAGCAAAAATTGACAAATGGGTTCTAATTAAACTAAAGAGTTTCTGCACAGCAAATGAAACTGTGAAAGGAGTAAATAGACAACCTACAGAATGGGGGAACATTTTTGCAAACTATACACATGACAAAGGTCTAATATACAGGATCTATAAGGAACTTAAACAAATTTATAAGAAAAAAACCCAAACCCATAAAAATGTGGGCAAATGACATGAACAGATGCTTTCCAAAAGAAGACATATATGTGGCCAACAATCATATGATAAAAAGCTCAACATCACTGATCATTAGAGAAATACAAATCAAAACCACAATGAAATACCATCTATCACCAGTCAGAATGGCAACTACTGAAAAGTCAAAAAATAAAAGATGCTGAAAGGGTAGTGGAGAAAAAGGAATGCTTATATCCTGTTGGTGGAAGTGTGAATTAGTTCAGTCACTGTGGAAGACAGTATGGTGATACCTAAGACAGAAACACCATTCAACCAATTACTAGATATATACCCAAAGAAATATAAATCATTCTATTATAAAGACACGGGCATTCATATGTTCATTACACCACAGCACTATTCACAATAGCAAAGACATGGACTTAACCTAAATGTCCATCAGTGGTAGACTGGATAAATAAAATGTGGTACATATACTCCAAGGAATACTCTGCAGCCATAAGAAAGATCAAGATCGTGTCCTTTGCAGGGCCATGGATGGAGCTGGAGGCCATATCCCTAGCAAACTAATACAAGAACAGAAAACCAAACACCACATGCTCACTTATAAGTGGGAGCTAAAGGATGAGAACAAATAGACACATAGAAGGGAACAACACACACTGTGGGCTATGAGGAGGCAGACGATCAGGAAAAACAACTAATGGTTACTAGGCTTAAAACCCGGGTGATGAAACAAACCCCTGTGACAAAGTTAACCTATGCAACAAATCTGCACATGTACCTCTGAACTTAAAATTTAAAAAAAAAGTTTTTAATAAATGACTTCAAATTCCACTTTTAAAAACTAGAAAAAGATGCAAAGTCAAAGTAAATGAAAAAAAAAAAAAAAAAAAACTAAAGATCAGAGCACAAATCAATGAAGTACAAAGCAAAAAGGAATACACAAAAATTAATAAATCTAAAATCATGTTCTGTGAGATTATCTATATCACTGGTAAATCTCTAGCAAGACTGAAAAGAAAAAATACACAGAAGACACAAATTACCAATATCAAGAATGAGAAATGTTGTATCAGTAAAATTATTGAAAAATTAAAAAATAATAAGAGAATATTATGAACATCTAAATGCGTATATATTCAATAAGTTAGGTTGCAGGATACATTAGCATACAAAAATTTTATTTCATTTCTATATACTAACAATAAACAATTTGAAATTAAAATTTTCAGTAGCATCAAAAATATGAAATTCTAGACACAAACAATGAAGATGAGAAATTTTGGGAAATGGAAACTAACAAAAAAAATGATTTTGAAGTTCTTTCCAAGTCTTTCACATCTTAATCAGCATTGTCTTTTTCCTACACTTAAAGGAAAGGCATTTAGTCTTTTGCTATTAAGTATAATGTTTGCTTTAGGTTTTTCAATGATGTTGTTAATCAGGTTAAGGAACTTCCCTTATGCAGGTATCCCTAGTTTGAAGAAGATTTTTATTAGTAATGGAATTTAAATTTTTTTCAAAAAAAGTTTTTGTTCCTATAGGAGTTTGTTTAGTTAATATTGGTGTATAACATTAATTGGTTTCAAATACCAACCTTGCATTCCTGGGATAAACCTATTTGATCATGATGTATGATCTTCCTTATATTGTAAGATTTGATTTGTTTATAATATGTATATCTATTTTCATGAAGTGATATTTTTATATAGTTTTCTTGTGATGATTTTGTGTGGGTTTGGTTTGTATCAAAATTGCACTGGAGGTTCTTTCCAGTGCTATAAGGCAATCAATACATAATAGGCATCCAGAAGGACAACGAATAAATAAAACTGTCTTTATCCACAGATAATATGATCCTGAAAACTTACTAACCTCACTTATTTGTCTAACAGCTTTTTTTGTGGATTCTATAGTATTTTCTGCATAACAGTGTGAGAATGAACTTCACATCAGGAAATTTATGCAATCATTTTGATAGAAATATTCCATAAATGAAGAATAGATAGAAGCATCTTATATACGCTATGGATGACAATTTGATAAAACATACAAAAGTTATAATTCAAATACCTATAATCTAGACATCCCCCTGTGGAACATTTATTCTACAGCTATCTCTAAAGCCATGCCAAAACTATAAATGTGAAAGTTTAATTATTGGTAATAGCAGCAAGTGTTACTTAAATTATGAACCATCTTTTCAACAAGATGGTAAGTACGGAAAAAACCCTAACAACAACAGTATCTTCAAGCTATCTCATGTTAGAATGTGAAAGCCATAAAGGCAGCAGTTTTTAAACTACAGTGTTCTATTGTATATCCACTTATTAGAATAGCACCCAAAACACAGAAGGTACTCAATAATAGTTAATACACCTGAAATGCCATAGATGTATGAATATACCATATATAGTATATGCATAGCTATAAAAGTACATTGTACTCTAGTAAAAACTCAACAAATATATAGTATTCCTATTTTATGAAGTAATACAAAAAGCTTCACATTATTTTATGAGTAAATTGTTAAGTAAAAATGTATAGGACAATGTATCTAACAACAACCTCTATATTAAAAAAGGTAGAAAACAGGAATCCTATTTGTACTTGCTTGATAAGCAAAGTATGTTTGTGTGTGTGTGTGCGTGCACATGTGTACACATGCTAAAAATTTGACATTAACAATTAACTTTGACGGTAAATGAAAGTCAAGGATAGAGGTGTGTGAGATTTATTGGAAGGCACCCAGGGCAGGTTGGAGACTTTAAACTGTATGAATATTTTTTGAACTGTGTGAGTGTATGATCTATTAAGAATTGCATAATTACACAAATCTTTATTTAGTCATAATTTTGATAAGTTCTGCAAATAAAAATACAGTATCATGATATATATATATAATACAGTGTGGGTATACTATATATAGTGTAGCTGTAAAAGCACATTGTACTCTAATAAAAATTCAACAAGTATATGGAATTTTTATGAAGGAATAAAAAACTTAATATTAATTATTTTATGAAGTCATGTAACAATATTGGGCAAAGTGTTTTGTATTATGTAATAAGATGTATGGTTCAGGGGTTTTCAACCTCAAGGATATCTTGCTAATACTGTAAATGTTATTATGTTGTGTTTTAGTGTATAATTTGTAATTCACTTAAGGTGAGGATTGTCTAATACAAAATTTATTTCCAAGCATTATTCAGCCATAAATTAATAAAGATAACTGACTTAATCTATTAGGGACTATGACTCCTTGACATGAAAAACTAACTTTAGAGTAAAACTCCAATAAGTGATACTTCATTTGCTAATAAAACTTTCTTTTCCATTTAATACAGACCACAAGTATGAAATCTTTAAAATGTTGCTGCGGATTTTATATTTCAAAGCAAAATGCAATACCAAATAACAGATCTGGGAATAAGAAAAGAGATATTAAATATTTTGTTTGCATTTTTATTGGAAAATAATTTAGCATCAAAATATAAGGAACATTAAATTAGAGGGAAAACTAAGGTGAAATACATCAAGACTGCAAGTACACTAACAACAAAAATAAAATAATGTGGATTTATTTGTGATTTTTTTTTAAGAGAAGTAGTTACTTACCAGTCCCACTTTTGATGACCAATTCTTACTCCCTCTCTTTCTTATCATTATTAATATTAGATCTGGTTGATAATGCCCCCCTTTGTCTTTAAGGTTATCACTCTCTTCTGGGTGCTTTATTAACTTACTGGTTTCCTTTCAGTCTAAGTGTCTTTCCCTCATTTCTCCAACTTTAATCCTTAAATATTTAAGGGCTCAGTCCTTGGCCCTAACATCTTTTTTTTTTTTTTTTTTTTTTTCAATGTACATCCATTCCCTTGATGATCTCAGCCATCCATTCACTGATAACTCTGAAATTTATCTCTACTGTGGTACTCTCCAATTAAGTCCAGGTTCATATATTCAATTATCTATGTTACATTTGTAATTATAAATAATATCAATCTACATTAGTCATACTAACCATATCTAAAACCAAACTCCAGCCCCCACCCCCACCTCACTTTCACATTTTGCACTCTTGCTTATACAAATAAGTCGAAATGCTATTCTTCCAATTTCCAGTAGCTGGAGGATAGGGAATATTCATCATTGCCTCTTTCCTCATACATTTTTCTCATACCCACAACCACCCATCAGCAAATTCTGCCAACTCACCTTCAAAATATACCTAGTATGCTTCTAAGTGTCTCACCTCTTCTTTGTCCAAGTGACCAATATATTTTACTTGGATTATTAACATATCCTCCTAACTGGCTTCCCTGCTTTCACTCATCCCTCTGAAGGATATACTCCACAAATAAGCCATAATAATGATCCTTTTATAACTAAATCAGAACATGTCTTTTCCCTGTTCAACTCTTATAGTGGGTTTTCACCTTAATTAGAGTAGGAGTCAAAGTCCTTACCATGGCCTATAATCCCTAATTTCCCCATCTGATGCTGCTAACCATCTGACCATACCTGTATCACCTTCTTTCTTACTCTGCTTCTGTCTCATTGGCCTTTCTGAACCTCCTTGAATGCACTCCAGTGTAATTCTTTTTCTGCAAAATGTCCTCATTTAAGTCACCTGCTCAGGTCTTTGCTCGGATGTCACCATATCAGAGATCTTCCCTGAGTGTCTTGTATAAAATAAACCCAGTGCTTTCTAGCTTTCTTGTTCTGCTTTATTTTCTTTTCCAGTTTTCATCAACAAATATATATTAATTTGTTTGTTTTCAAGGTTTCTCCAGTGTCAGGAAGGTAGAGCTTTTTCTATTTTTTTTCCTCTATGTATCCACAATCCTTATAAAATGCTTCTCAAATGATAGGAAGCCTAATAACTACTTGTTGAATGAATAAGTGATCAGAGAAGAAATAAAAATACCAATTATTCATGAACCTAGCTTTGTCAAATAAGGATGTGAAGTAAGGATGTGAACCTGAAAATAGACATTTTTGCTCTCTTGTTATGCAGCAACAACTAAAATTTAGTATATAATCAATGGAGAAACCTTTGTATTACTAAACTTTTAAATATAATTGCAAAATAATAATCGGTTATGTGGATAAATACATAATCCATTTTCACTAAAGTTGAGGAATATAAAAATGAAATTAATGTGGAATGCAATTCCACAAAAATGCAATGCAATTATGCCAAATTGCCATCTGCCTGTATTTGTTTCATTTTGTTTTATGTTTTTTGTTTGTTTGTTTCTTTGCTTGTTTGTTTTTGAGACAGAGTCTCCCTCTGTCACCCAGGCTGGAGTACAGTGGCACGATCTTGGCTCATGGCAAGTTCCACCTCCCGGGTTTACGCCACTCTCCTGACTCAGCCTCCCGAGTAGCTGGGACTACAGGTGCCTGCCACCACGCCTGGCTCATTTTTTGTATTTTTAGTAGAAATGGGTTTTCACCGTGTTAGCCAGGATGGTCTTGATTTCCTGACCTTGTGATCCACCCGCCTCAGCCTCCTAAAGTGCTGGGATTACAGGCGTGAGCCACCGGGCCCGGCCTGTTTTATGTTTTTTTGAGGGTGGGATATTTAACTTGTTGACCACAGCATTATATATGTTGAAATTATTTAAAAGAATTATTCACTTATAGAAATTAAACTATTTATCTAAATGGCTAAATAACTGATAGTTCTTCTGATTCTGTGGTCTTTCTTGGATCCCTTTATTGTAGTTGAGACAGTATAAAACATTTAAAAAATTATGCCACTTCTAGAAAGCACTGATAATTCTACAAAGTTCTTCAACACTCACAGTCAGATGAAACCAGGCTTTGCTTCGCATAGATCAAAAAAGAAATCATCCAATATAGATTTGTAAAAAATTATGGCAATCTAATTTGATAAAGCCCATTTGTGTTCTCACATCTGCTGAAGAGGTGGGAAAACGTCGCTATAAAGGCCAATCATAAATATGTCCTCTCATGATACCCACCTTTAAAGGTAGAGACCAGGTAGAAAAAGAACTAGTTACAAATCACAGACATCTCAGGTAGCAAAGATACTTACATATGCCTCTACCAATAATGACTCAAAGGAGCCCCATGTTATTTGAAAACCTATGTTAACCACCAACCAACAAACATCTAAAAATTATTTTCAAAAATAGGTTATATGCCTACTTAGAAAAATAAGCAACCTGGGACATGCAAATACAGTTTAATGGATCAAATTAAGTATTTCAATTCCTAACAAATGTTGGAAATTGTATGTGAATGTATTGACAATGAATTTTCAGGATAATCTCTATATGATTTTAGTGTATTATGCTTTGAGAGGTAGGGCATCCTGGATTACTCAGCCTGTAGGTAAGTGGTGAATCTTAAGTCTCAAGCAGTAGTTAGAATCTCTGAATCTGCTCTCAGAGAACACCGAGGCTTGACTCAACTTTTCAGAGCAACATGGTGAGCTTTAGCAAAGTACATGACACATCCAGAAGTCTAAAGAAGTCCCACTGCTAGGATGAAAGCATGGCATTAGATAAGTGCCCAGCTCACAATCTGTAAGCACCTAGAGACTTAATTTTTAAAATAATATATTTAATGATCAAGAAATGCATGTTGTTTTTAATCCTGAGAAAAAAATCTGAATGTTAATATGTGTATTCAATTTTCTTTTTTTTTTTTTTTTTTTTTTTGAGACGGAGTCTTGCTCTGTCGCCCGGGCTGATCTCAGCTCACTGCAAGCTCCGCCTCCCGGGTTCATGCCATTCCCCTGCCTCAGCCTCCGGAGTAGCTGGGACTACAGGCGCCCGCCACCTCGCCCGGCTAGTTTCTTGTATTTTTTAGTAGAGACGGGGTTTCACCGTGTTAGCCAGGATGGTCTCGATCTCCTGACCTCGTGATCCGCCCGTCTCGGCCTCCCAGAGTGCTGGGATTACAGGCTTGAGCCACCGCGCCCGGCCAATTATTTTTAATAAACATGAAGTATTGGCTTATTTGACGAGTTTCTTTTTAGAATTTTCTGTAATTCCAATAAAAGAGAAATGATGTCACGTTATTAAAACCTCTTACATGAGTGTTAATTTTGAAGCCTTGGGAGACTTACTAAATTTATGAAATTTGGTATTTATCATAAACCTACTGACTAAACAATTCCTAACAATGATTAATTAAGCAGGATTAGGCAGAGTAAAATATTATAGTTTTTCTAATTTTGGCCAGTAAAATGTTTTATAAAACAAAAAAAATTAACAGAAACTATAATGTAATTTTAGGGCTTTTTGACATCCAAGTTAATATAGCAGTTGAATGTGCAATTATAACGGTTTTGTGTAGATGTGTGCAAGGTAACTTCAAATAGTTCTTTATGACTGCTCAGCAATCCATCTGTGTTACTCTATAAATTTTGTCTCAATTTTCCCAATGATTACTTCAATTTTCTCCACATCTGTGAATGTCTCCTGACTTCCTATTACATTCCATCATCCTTCCCATTGGTATGTTTGTGCTCCATTATACTTTCTCAGGAATATTAGCCAACTTCTTTTTCTGGAGTATTCAACTACAACTTCTCAACTATATATTTTCCATCAAATATATTAGTCTTCAGACTTCTATCCCATATCTTCCTGTACTTAGAGCCCTATCTCTCCTCCACTCTATAGATCATCTTCTTTTAAAAATTATTTATGGCTGGGCATGGTGGTTGACACCTGTAATCCCAGGACTTTGGGAGGCCAAGACAGGTGGATCACCTGAGGTCAGGAGTTCAAGACCAACCTAGCCAACATGGTGAAATCCCGTCTCTACTAAAAAAAAAAAAAAAAAAAAAATACAAAAATTAGCTGGGGGTGGTGATGGGTACCTGTAGTCCCAGCTACTCAGGAGGCTAAGGCAGAAAGAATTGCTTGAACAAGAGGTGGAAGTTGCAGTGAGTCAAGATTGTGCCACTGCACTCCACCCTGGGTGATACAGTGAGACTCCATCTCAAAAAAAAAAAAAAAAAATTACACTCTTTTGTCTCTGTTCTCCAATTACTAAGACACTCCATGCCAACATGGCTCTACAGCATTATTTTATGGAACATTCCTTCCTACAGTCATCAATGACCTCCATTTTGCCAAATCCAAGGCACAGTTTTAGTCTCTATTTAATTGATTTCTCAGCAACATCTGACACTGTTTCCTCTTTTTTGAATTACCCGCTGCTATAGTTTGGATATTTGAGCCTCTAAACCTCATGTTGAAATTTGATATCCAATGTTGGAGGTGGGGCCTAAAGAGAAGTGTTGGGTCAAGGGGGCGGATCCCTCATGAATGACTTTGTGCCTTCCTTGTGGTAATGAGTGAGTTCTCTCTTAGTCCCCCAGGCCCCACTGCCCCTGTGCTGGTTGTGAAAAAACGTCTGCAACCTCGCTCCCCTCTCCTTTGCTTCCTCTCTCACCATGTGATCTCTGAACATGCTACTGGCTCCCCTTCACCTTTCAACAGGTATGGAAGCAGCCTGAAGCCCTCACCAGAAGCAGATACTGGCACCATGCTTCTTGTACAGTCTATAGAAACATGAGCTAAATAAACCTCTTTAAAAAAAATGACCCAGTCTCAGGTATTCCTTTTTAGCAACATCAACAGACTAACAGACCCTGTTACTTCATCAGCTTAATCATCAGCTCTCTTTATGCAATATACTTGACCAATGCCAGAATTAAAGCAAGTACCTGCATTAAAGCAATAACAATGGGAATGTAAGAAAAAAAAAAAAAAAAAAGAAAACAGGTACAACACATGAGCAGCAGACTTGATCATCCACAGATAATTATGTCATCATTGCAGAGACTATCAGCTGACTACCAAAATCCTTTCTCCTTTCTTTTAGAGTAGATGAGTACATTATTGTTAAACTCTATTACATTTTTCACCCTTCCTTGCAGTGATCTGTGACCATGTGCTGAATTTCTTATAAAGAAGCACTGTAACTGTCCTAGAAAACATCCCACATATACTTACACTTCCCTTTTTCATGTGGGCATGTTGAGGATGACAGAGATTCAGTCAGCTTGGGTCTTTGAATGACTCTATGGAGTAGAGACAACCTCCTTCTCATCCCTGTGCACACACATTTTCCTGGATTGATTGCTCTGTGAACTTCAAACTTTGATTTGCATCAGAATCACCCAGGAAGATTTGTTTAAAACAGATTGTTGGCCTCCAGTATCAGTTTCTGACTCAATAGATAGAGGGTGGAGCTCAAGAATTTTTATTTCTAACAGCTCCCAGGTTATGGCTACACGGATCCTACTTTGGGGAGCACTGCCTTAGACTATGGCATAGAATGAAACAAATGTCTATTTTTTCTGAGCCGTTAGATTTTGAGTCTATTGTTAAAGAGCTTTAGTCTTCCCTATCTCATTCAGAAATGATTACAGAAACTTGATGGAAATTATTTTATTATTATGCTGTCATGAGCACCTAATTTGGCATAAAATAGAGCAAACCCTTATAAGGTAACATTGAGTGATTGGAAAATGGGTCAATCTACTGTATCCGAGTTCTCCGGTTTGTCATCTTCCTACTTTTTGTGCTATTCTCTTAAAACTGATTCCCTAGGTCCCAGGTAGCAGTTTTCACTTCAAAGTTGTTCAAATGCATGAATAATTAAAAGTATTAAGGATTAGAGCCACAGAAATGAGGAGGCAAAAAAAGAGGAGGAAAGGCACTTCACAAAACAACATGGTTTTGCATTTTGAAAATCGGAAATAGCAAATAATATTTTGTCCCACAATTTATCTCGTATTATTTGGGTGGGGACGGTAAATATATGTGCTGTTCAGAGCTTAGAAAAAAATGCTGTTCCGAGAGGGTGGACGCACTGGATAGGAGTCAGCACTCAGTCGAATTGCTCACGGATTCAAGTTCTACAAATGATTAGGTGAGAAATCTTGGACAACCGACTTCCACTATGAGGGGAGTATAATCTAGACAAGTGCTAATATGCCAACTAGATTTGACAATTTGCAACTCGGTAACTAACTGCTTGTTTTATAAGAAGGGAAAGAATACGACCATTAAATACTGTAATAACACATACATAGTAGGCTGGATAACACATATATAGTAGGCTGGATAACACATACATAGTAGGCTGAAACATTTTTGATAGACACATATATTTTACGATGTTTAAGTAGAATAGAAGGAGCCATCCAGGCTTATACTTAATATATGTCAGTTTAAATACCATAGTGCTAAGCTTCATGATATGAAACAGAAAATTGAGAAATCTTGAGTCTTAGCAATTTTCAAGTATAGGGACAAAGAAGAGCGCTTTCACTCTTCCAACGATAATTTGTATAACTGACAGGGGTGTACAATCTTTTGCTTCCTTGGGCCACATTGGTGGAAGAATTGTCTTGGGCCGTATCATATAAAATACACTAACACTAACAATATCTGATGAGCTTAAAAAAAAAGATCCATGCATAAATCTCACAATGTTTTGAGAAAGATTACGAATTAATGTTGGGCTGCATACAAAGCCATCCTGGGCTGCATGTGGCCCACGGGCCCTGGGTTGGATAAGGTTGGCAGCTTTACTAATATTTTGTGCTTTAATTTGTCTCAAGAGGTGCTTAATTAATTATCTTATAAATGTAATTAGGCTGTTTAATAACTGAACACAATTTTTTTTCTCCCTCATTATTGCTTATTTGTTTTCTACTAGCAGAACTGAGTTATTCAAATTGACAGTCTCTTGATTGGTTGATATTCAAGACACCTTGAATTGTTCAAGAAAGCACTTAGACAAAAGAATGTTCCCCAGTTTTTGTTTTCTTGTTTATTGTTGTTTCATGTTCTTCATTCCTTTCATTTTAATCATAAATCCTAAAGGTTACACTAAAATTGCCCCCAGGTTATTAAAGGTAACCTAATTTTTTTTTTTTCCTGGAAACAAATCTTTTAATTGCTTAGACTTTTATCTCTCCACCTCTTGGCTACTATATAAAAAATGGGCAAATTTCCAAGGAAGAACAAAGTTAGGCAAACCCGAAAATGAAAGGATAAATTGGTAAGAAAAAGAAAAACATCTCACTGAGGAAGTGTAAATTTCAAATGGTTTCTTTAACGCAGGAAGAGAAGTGATGGATGACTACTAAAATCAGTACATCATACAATGTATTAGAAAGGCACATTCACTGGAAGTAAAATCCATAAGAGATTATATTTTAATATTAAAGTGATTTCTAGGAGGATTGGAAACCAATTATGGTGTAGAAAACTTTACAAAAATATTGGAGGTCTGTTCTCAAGCCCTGGCTGCTTCATTCCATACCTTACAAGGTTAACTGGCTTATTGAGTGAGCTAAACTTAAAAATGTGTTCAAGAAGCCCCTTTATTTTTCATGAACTCTTCAAAATCTTTCCACCCCCGATGGTACATTATGAACATCCCATAACTTTCAATTCACTTCTATTTTCTTTTCAATCATTATGACTCACTCTCTGTTATTCAGATGTTCTTTTCCAATCTAAATCAGAGCTCCAAACTCTAATTCCATTCAAAGTTTCTCTCTTCTGCACAACTCAAGATTGATCTGTGGCTCAAAGGCTTCTAGTGACAAAAGGCATGTTGACTTTTTTTCACTTTCCATCATCCTTTTCTTTCTTTTTCTACCTCCTTCTAGACTGAGGAGAGAAAGGGGAGTTGGTAGAAGAGATACAAATGTCTTCCTTCCCCCTATTTTTATAGTTGTGCCTTTGTTTTTGTTGCCTGGCAGCATCCATGTACGATTGTTTATGTAAGGTATATGTGTGAATATTTAAAGAGTTCTTGTAGGGACCTCTACAATGCACACTATTTGGTCACATGGGTGTCAGGCTCTGGAGACTCTCCTTTCGGTAGGCTTCCCTCTTTCTTAGGGTACATTCAAAAAGACTTAAGCTGGGCTGCGTTATTCTGACTCTATTGGCCCATGCACCTTTGCCAGTTCCAATGGTGGAAGTGCGAGTCCCTTTATTCTTTTCCCTACACATTCCTGTGCAGTAGTGGACTGCTCAAATCACATTCTCATCCATTGAAGAGTCCATGCAGTAAAGAGGCCTAAGCTTTCATATGCATAAATGCATCCACCCTTCATAGGACTCAGTTAAGCACTGTCTAGTGCTCTCCTCCAAGAAATGCTCCAAGATGAGACTGAGAATCTGTGGCTTATAAACATTCAACTATGGTGTGAGAAAGAGTCTACATCTTTTAAAGCCACTGCCAGTCTTTCTGCATGCTTTTCTAAGGTTACGTTGCCTTGGGAGAGAAAAAGCTTCCATTTCCCATTACTCTCCTCTGGTCTGACAAGCCAACAACCCAAATGAATTCCCTCTATACGTAAACTTCTCTAGACCTGGCCTTATTTAGTCTGGATGGGTTGTGGGCATGAGGGTCAAAAGACTTAACACTGCCATCTTGGATTAAATACTATAAGGGTTACTTGTAACTACTTGACACTCTAAAATATGGGGGCAATTTCTGCCTATTATTATCAGCTTCGGAGCTTTGGCTGAGAATACAGGAAAATTACATTAACTTTCTGCTACAGAGGTATTGTAATGTTGGACAAATTATTTAACCTTTACCTGAGTTCCCCATCTGAGCTGCTGTATTAATTTCCTTTGGCTGCTATAACAAGTTATCACAAACTTGGTGGCTTATGACAACACAAAGTTAAAATGAATCCTCTTATATTTCTACAGGCCAGAAGTCAAAAATCAGTTCCACTGGGCTACAGTCAAGGTGTTGACAGGGCTTGTTCCTTCTAGAGACTCTAGGCAGTTATCCATCTCCTTGCCTTTTCTAGCTTCTAGAGGCCACCTGCCTTCATTGGCTCATGCTTCCTCCTCTCATCATGCCCATTTCTTGTTTCCAAAGTCACTTTCTTTCTGCTCTCCTGTCTCCCTCTTATAAAATTGCTGTGACTACACCAGGCCTACATGGGCAATCCAGAACAGTCTCCTTATCTCCAGATGCTTAGCTAAATCACATCTGCACATTTTACCTATATGGTACACATTTTACCTATGTGGTGGCAGTCACAGCTTCTAAGGATTGAGATGTTGATATTTAGGGGGTCATTACTCAGCTTGTTACATGTGCTTTGAGGATTAATAATATAAAGTACCTGTCATGATATCTGGCACATATGAGCACTTAACATACTTTCTGTTCTTCTTCCTAACTTCTCATCCTATTTATTAGGTTGTGTGATATTTTGGTTAAGGCACTTGATTGCCAAAGGGCTTATGCTGCCTCATCTGTAAAACTAGATATATTTATAGTACTCTCTTTGAAGATATAATGATGAATAAGACTGATTTAATTTCTGTCATCCTTAAGCTCACATTCCAAGGGAGCAGATAATAAAATAGCTACATATATAATGAGATATTAATTAGTACCATAAAACAGTTCAGCAATCTAGTCAGGGAAGGAGAGATTGTTTGATGCAGAGTCATGCATGCCTCACTCTCAGTTTATTAACATCTGCAAATAGCACCTACATAGAAAAGACTTGGGTGACCACATGACCTGAAAAAGTATCCCTGCCCACTCCACCCTTTATTCTGTGTCTTTTTCTCTGACTTAACTTTTTATGATACTAATTACTGTGTCATATTATATTTAGCTATTTTTCTTTTTTTTTTTTGTTTGCATCATTCAGAAAAAATGTAAGTTTCAGAACAATGGGGATGGAGTTGGTCTCGTGCATTATTATATCCCTATAACAGTCTGACAAGAGCAGAAGCTCAGTTAATGCTTACCAAGTGAATAAAGTTATAAATCTCATAATATAATACTTACGAAAATAGGAAATAATTTCAAATATAATTAGAGTAAATATTTTAATCTGTCTAAATAATAAAGATAATTTATAAGGCATACTTTTATTAAAAGTAAAGCCAGTGGTGATATTTAAACTTTACAAAAATTATTCTCATTGTAATTCACTGCCAATTATACAGTTTACAATGATGATTTTACTTGATGACATGTTTACAAACCAGCAACTCTTAATTTATGATTTTTGAGGATGTCAAACATTGAAATTTATGCACTTGTTAATGAATTGTTGATTAAAAAAAGAACACATGTATTTTACTATTAGTTTAATTAGTAACCTCAGATATATTGTTTTGTTTAAATGTGCAAATTGATAATAATGAAATTTTTGCTTTGGAAATCTATTTAAGTAAATAATATTCAAAGGAAAAAAAGTTCTCTTTAAAAAAAAAGTCCCATTTAAGAATCCAATGTATTTTCAAACTTGAGTTCAGTGTAAGTTATGTACATAAAATTCAAGTAATTTTTCTTAAATAAAAAAATGTGTATATATACTGATCATATGACCTACAAAAATTAAAAGCAGAGCTCATGTCCTGTCTAAACATATATATTTGTCAGAAGTTTCTGCTAGTTCCAGCTATCTACATCATAACTAAAGTCAATCATTTTGAGAACTGGTGAATGTGAGCACTCTAAATTGTTTCCAAGCTACATTTTTCTATGATGAGGTCAAATAATATATTTTCAGCAAAAGATACCACAAGGGTTCAGGATGGGTGATGCTTAGTGAGTGCAGTCTTTTAAACATCCCTAGTTCCCTTAGGAGTAATGTGTGCAGAAGGTGGTGAATAGATTCTGCTTATAAGCTGAGATCAGCAAATATCCCTTGCTTATCTCAGTTTATCATTTTTAACCTCCTCTCTTTTGCACAACCATTCTTAAAGTCACTTAAACCAAGCCCCAAGACTCTATTTAAAAAGCCTGTCCTGACTTCCTCAGATTCAGAAACTCCTAAAACTTGCCTGTGGAGTGTTCTTCCTTGCTACAGCAAGCTCTGATGTATCCCTGGCAGCCTTTGGTCAATGAGCTTCAAAACTACCACTTATTAAACACATAGTCTTGCCTTGTTACTTAATACTCATGAACCTCATTTATTTTTCCTTGTATAATACTGATAAATATATATCAGTATGTTGAGAGGTCTAGCAAAGGTATATAAAAAGTATCCAGTATCATACATAGCAGATATAAAAAATTTAAATAGTAAAAAATAAATCATTTTAAAATTAATAGATTTATGGGTTTTGGGGGGATTTTCTTGACCTTTATTTAATCTGCTTTTAAGTATTATATATATTTAGCCATTAACTTTTTTATTCTTTCCTGTCAAACTTTTTTTTTTTTAACTTTTAAGTTTAGGGGTACATGTGCAGGGTTGTTATACAGGTAAACTTGTGTCACAGGGGTGTTGTACAGATTACTTCATCACCCAGATATTAAGCCTAGTCCCCATTACCTATTTTTCCTGATCCTCTCCCCTGTCCCGGTCTCTACCCTCCTATAGCCCCCAGTGTGTGTTGGTCCCCTCCATGTGTCCATGTGTTCTCATCATTTAGCTCCTACTTGTAAGTGAGAACATGTGGTATTTAGTTTTCTGTTCCTGTGACCGTTTCCTAAGGTTAATGGCCTCCAGCTCCATCCATGTCCTCGCAAAAGACATTACCTTGTACCTTTTAATGGCTGCACGGGATTTCATGGTATATATGTGTCACATTTTCTTTATCCTTGATTTATCTCTATCATTGATGGTCACTTACGTTGATTCCATGCCTTTGCTATTGTAAATAGTGTTCCAATGAACATACGCATATCCATGTCTTTATAATAGAATGATTTATATTCTTTTGGGTATATACCCAGTAATGAGATTGCTGGGTCAAATGGTAGCTCTGTGTTTAGGTCTTTCAGGAATCACTACATTAGATTTATTCATATTTTTTAAAAAATATACATTGCCCCTAATAGAAATATAACAGTGTTCTGGATATAACTTCTGGTTTATTTCTTTTAAACTTAATTTTCATAGTAATCCAATGTCTGCAAATATAAATCTGAACTATCGGACAAGGGCTTCTTTGAACAGAGATGACTAGTGTTAATTTGGAGGACCAAATAAAATGTTCATAGTCTATTGGTTTTTAAAAACTATAACTAAAACTGAATTCAATGACCTTTCAAATTTCTTTGTCCTTATTAAATCATGATTTTTATCATCTAGAAAAGAAAAAGTCAGTGTCCTGCATTCTTGATATGATCAGAATTTGATCAAGGATATAATAGAGGAAAAAGAGGAAAGCATTATAAGGATTTTTGAGACAAATAGGAAAAATATTTTAATAAAATGATGGCAAAATAATGAGAACATGCATAGATTTTTCAATTTCCTGTTACAGTGTGTGCAGTTTCAAAATATTATTAATTAGAAAGGAGACCAATGCCAAGGTCCAGAGGCCAACTCTGAGATTTTATATTTGCATGCATCTGTTTTATCAGGTGGAGCTCTTGAGAGCAACACCAGGAAGAGAGTGAAGGATACAGAATTGGACAGAGAGAGAAGGTGAAGAGTGGTAGAGTTGAAATAGGACTTAGCTGATCCGCAGGGGGAGCTCTGGAGTTGGTATGGCCCTTCAGGATTTTCCCAGACTGAGGCAAGAGGGCTTAGCCTTTATACTATTCCACTCCTGGACCATTGGAGAGAGATCGCTCCTTTTGGCAGAAAGCAGTTATTGGGGAATGACTCTGTTGTGAGTAACAGGCATCACTCTCAGCACCTGGGGAAACTGGGGAAACTAGTGCTTTGGTCTTAAAGGAGCGAATTCACTACAGCAAATTGACACATTTATTTACTGTTGTGTTTTAGGACATGATATCTGTTCAGCTTCTATTTGACCTTTGAAAATGTAAGCAAAGCCAAATATTAACTTAAGATTTATTTAGAAAAGGAGTTTGAATGAGTCTCTATTATTAAACTTAATATTAAGACCTCCTTAAATTAATTACTCATCTCTTTTGTGCGTGTAGATGATTGTGCTGCAGTTTTTACCTCACTTTTCTGATCTGTATTTACTCTTTGGAATATTTAACTAGGTTTATGTGGGGGTGAAATAAATGTCTTCAGTAATGGGTTTCTCATGTCTTTATTCTTTCACTATATTTTATTGGGTTCCTACATATTATTTTGTCAATGGCATAACAGTTTAACTCTAATTTTGTTCTTTTCCTTACTCAAAATTGGTGGGAAGCTGCATGAGACAAGTGGTGTACCAAGTGCAGCATAGCTATTAAATTTTCTCCATAGACCATTCAATTGATATTGCATAGAAGAAAGGAATAGCTTTAGGGGAATTTATGTGGGACACAAATCACATGCTAATATATGATTGCAAGTGCATTTGGCTTACAAAAGAAATTGTTGCCACTTGATTCATTTATTTAAATGGTGATATAATGTAAAACAACCATTTATGTTTGTATTTTTTAGTGAAATTATTAATTTTTTATTATTTATTTTTATTTTTTATTTCTAAATATTTTTTATTATACTTTTAAGTTCTAGGGTACATGTGTACAACATGCAGGTTTCTTATATATGTATACATATGTCTGCATGATTTTTAAAATGTTTTCTTCATTCAATTTCTGAATATCAAATAAATGTTGATTTTTTAAAGTCTATTTCCTGCTGCCGTCCTCAGGTCCACAAAGGCTATGTCTAGTACTTCATCAAGTAAAATGGAAGTTAAATAAGTAATTTGTAAAATGTGGATTACAGGATTAGGCACAAAATTCTTTTTTATTTTTATTTGCATTTCTTTTTTTTTTTTTTTTTTTAAGAGAGAGGGTCTTGCTCTGTTGCCCAGGCTTCAGTGCAGTGGCATGATCATAGCTCACTGTAGCTTTGAACTTCTGGGCTCACACAATCCTCCTGCCTCAGCTTAATGAGTTACCCAAATTATTTTATAGTAAGAAATGCTAGTTAATAATGTACATCATCATACTTAGATTTTTTTTTCTTTTTCCAAGCATTAGTTTCTGTGACATCATCTTGAAGTCTTACAACATTTATGACAAATGCTAAATGAATAAGGATAAAATGTTACCCTGCAAATATTTAAGGTATATATTTTAAAATATGACATCTTTTTAGCAAGACTTTAGAACTAGGACATTCTTGGAGACATAGAGAGTAAAATATGAGACTGACATTTGGCTGAAAATGATGGCTTGTTCTGCTTGAGATGAGTGATAGGCACTTAGTATATAACCTATGCTTCATTCCAGACAGGGCATTGCCATTATTTATATTCTGCTCATTGGAGTCTTTAAATTGATTGTGAAAGGTTAAAAGATCATTTTAACTTATCTGTGGGGATATATTTTTGGTTGGTGCTGTTCATTTTCCATTCTCTATTTAGATTCTAAATTCTCTCAGTGGGTACTTTATCTTATTATCTCATTGAGTCTAACAAATCCTGGAGAGTTAATCAATAGTACCTGTGGGATATTTTTGTCACCTTTAATAAATCTCTGAAGGGTGATATAATACCAGAAATGAGAAAAATGTTCTCTTAGGTCATGTGTGTGTTCTATTTGGGATGCATAAAAATCTCATTTTAAAATGAATTATCCTTGCTCATCTTTTTTTAGATCAGCAGAAGTAAACACATTTTCTTTTCTGTCACACTCTGTTTTGAGTGTGCTATTCTGATCTAAGTTAAAAAAATAGAAATGCATTGATACATTTTTAGGACTTATCTGGTATATTCAATAAACGAAGTGATGTGATAAAATTTTCAAGTTATTTAAATGCTATGTATATTTTTATTCTTTTTAACGGGTGTGTATTATATTATAGGTCTACAATAAATTTAGTTGTTATGGTTTTAAATAAAAATTAGTGTTTCACTTTTGCATAATAGGATATGCTTTTAGAGTTTAGAATAATAGGATATTTCCTATTACTGGAGATTTAACCTTGAGAGGCACCTGTTCCTAGGCTCCATTTCACGTATGAGGCCTCAGCTCAGTCAAGATAAGCAACTTGCTGGAGTCCCCACTATATGACAGAGCTAGAGCTTAAACTTCTGATTCTAAAACAATTTCTTCATTCCAAATAATTGTGCCTGTATTTATTAAAACAAACAAGTACGCTTTTTTTTTTGTTCTAGTTGAAAAAATCCTTTGTCTATGAAAAGCTATTAAAAGTTCCACCTTACTTATCAGTGCCAGGCAGCACTACTAAGAGTTAAAAACTAAAAAATTGAGAGCAATACTTAATAATTGAATTTAAACATATGAGGCAGCAACCTTTGTTTAGGAATTATATCTCTAAATACTCAATATTGCACCCTAGTTTCTTCTAACTTATTCCATTTCACACATAAAAATAAACATGAATAAACTAAAAGCAAAGTTCTGTAGGCCGAGGAACTATTTTTATAGCTCTGTCTCCAAGATACAAAGTAAGGCCTGGCACATAATAGGCTCTTTACATGTCTATTGAGTGAATGAAGCAATTAACCGCTTTTGAACAGTCAACCTATGAGAATAATTTATACAAGAATCTCAGTTTCCCAGAAAATTTGTAATGAGACCCTTTGAGAGGACTTTTTTGAAATGACTATTTGAATGGCTTTATTTTGAAATGACTATTTGAATGGCTTTATTTTGAATGAGTATTTGAAATGACTCATTGAAGGATGATTTGGGCCATAGAATAAATGCTTCATGATCAGCAAATTTAAATTTTGGATTAATTTAAAAATAAACATTATTGAAATAAATGGATAGATAATGTAAACTTGGTAATCTGTCAATGACCCACTTATTTGGTATGATATTTTCTGTAACTTTTACTGAGACATACCTTTGGTTTTCATTGAAGTTTCCTAAATGGTTTATAATTAAGCTATAAAGACCAATAGGAGACTCTTCTCTTGAGGGAAGAAAACATTGCAATTCATTCAAACTTACAAAAATATACTATCTTACTTGATATTATCTTACTTGTAAACAAATATTTCTGATGCTCAAATATTTGGACCTTTAGAAATATCTATAATTTATATACTAATAATGCTTTAAAATAATTCTGCCTTCCTTTCCAAATTAAAATGGTTCCCAAACACATTTAGAAAGTCATTTTGACCATCTTTTCTGTGATATTTTTACAATTATTCTCAATTACAGTTGAAGAGTGAGCTGTTTGCTCTATCAGATAATAGACATAAAGAATCATAGAACATTGAATCTGAAATGAACCTCAGATAATCTGGTGAAGCCACTTTAATGTTATAAAAGAAACAATGAGATCCAGAAAGATGACGTGACTTGGCCCAAGGTGAGAAAGTGAGCTACTAACAGAGTCAGGATTGGAGGCAAACCCTCAACCCATTTTGCACTGGAGGATGTAATCACTATAGAAATATGACACATAAAAGGGGTATTTTTTCTCTATCTTCTGATGATCTTAGATTCAATGACTGGTGTCCCAAAAATTAGACTGACAAAAGTCAGGCCTCTTGACAACCTTGTTTCACTTTGCTGTGGCTCTTATAGGCAAAGTCTGTCTCCCCAGCCTCACTGTTTTCTTTCCTGTTACTGGGATGCACCAGCATCCTCATACTGTGGGGCTGTATGCACTGTTCCTATCCCCAGAATGCTCCTCTCACAACTACATTTGCAAGGGTCACTCCCCCGCCTCTTTCAAGACTTTTCTCAAATGCTATTTCTCAGTGTCATTGTTTCTGACTACCATGTTTAAAATTGTTCACTTTTTAGTCCCCTCTGCTCCTTGCTCTGCTTTTCCCCCCACCCACCCCGCCCATAGGGCTTATGATCTTTCAATGTGCTAAATAATTTCCTTATTTACTTTGTTTTTTAGTGTTTCTTTCCCCACTAACCTAACTAAAACATAAGCACCATGGGCATGGACTTTTGTTTTGTTTGCTGATGCATCCCTAGTGCCTGGAACTAAGCCTGATTATATGCTAGATATTCATATAAAATCTGTTGAATGAGCAAATAGATCCTCCAAGGAGAAAACTGGGACAGAGATATCCACTTGAGAAACAGCAGATGGATCTCAAAGCCCCAACTCGTAGCCCCAGATTCTTTTTTCTCTTGTGATCTACTAAGCATAGCCGCCGTGACATTGAAGGTTCCAGGTTATGCCACTTTCTGCTTACCCCTCTGGCTCAGGTATGCCACAGGCCTTTCCTGTAAGGCACACAGCAAAATGAAAAAAGGTTGTCCAGATATCATTCAAGGTTCAAGGGTAACAGACCAGAGTTACAGCAGAGAAGATAATTTGTAATTAACTTCCTAGGTTGTCTCTGGAACATGCTCACTGGCCCTTGCCCAGACAACATTGGCTAACATTCATTTACTTCTTCCTTGCTAATGGAACTCCTTTGGTTCCAGAGATGTGACTATTATCTCAGGATAAGGCAGGGATGGATCTTATTTATTCTATTCCAGTCACAATACTGGCATTCTCTTTGCCAATGACTGATTCAGAGATAGGAACATGATGCGGGACCATGAGAGGTGAGAGGCAAGTCAACTGAAGCAGCTGCCAGGAGAATTCCCAGGCTCTTCAAAAGTGTACAAGAAGGTCACACTCTCCTCCCTACACACCGCTCCCTGCTCCTGCTTTGGAACATTGGATGTTGTATTTGAGGATGCGACTCTTGGAAGCGCAAGGTCATATTGTGTTCATAAGGGGACAAAGCCAAGGTACTAAGCCAACATTGTTAGGATGGCAGAAGGGAACGACAGCGAGAAACTCTGTCCTTGATTGCATTGTTGATTCACTCATTCATCCCACCCTTGAATCGGCTTTTGCCAAGCTCCTAACAACATGAAATAATACATTTTCTTAATCGCTTGAGACATTTTGAGTTGAAGTTTTCTTTTAGGTGAAGCCAAAATCATTCTCATGGAAAGAAAACCCTCTAGCTCTACCCCATTTGACTACCATTTTCTAATAAGCCGAGATATTATTCCCTTAGCCATGTTAATATTCGCTGAAAATGCCAGCTAAAAAGACGGATTCCCAAGCGTGTGTGTGGGAGGGTCCCTTCCAGATTCAAACTTTCCTCTCCTACAATCTGTTATCAGGAAGTTGCCAAACCCTGTGGCATCAACCAAGCAGCTGGGGCATACAACCAAATTCCCTGCCTGCACAGAAATATATATATATTTCTGGGTGTTTAACACGTTGTTTTTGGCGTTTAACAAGTGGTAGCCTGAACATAGCTGAAGGAAAGTTTCCGATTCCTGGATTCTGGAAGCAGGTATCCTATCCAGTAAAGCGATATGGGTCCCTTTTGGACTAATAGTTGTTTACTTCTCAAGTCCAGAGTCTGCAATGAGGACAGCAGGCTTTTCTGTGAGTTATATAAGCCATTTAAAGCTCACATTCAAGGGCACCATATAAAGCGAAACAGGAGTCTTTGATATATATTTTTTCCTCATAAAATAGCCTGTGGAGGAAAAAGCAGCTGAAAAAAATTGAGGGGCCTGATTTGTGGCTGCATCATCCATGTGAACTCGTCCTTACGGAAAGGCTTTGCGTTTATGTGAAGTGTGCTGCAAAGTCTCCCAGCATTTCTAAATCTCTGTATGTGCTGTACATATATGACTAATGTGGAAAACTACATTTAAGTCCTAGGTAGTGTGGAGGCTAAAGCAACTCCATCTTGGATGTTTATCCACCATGCTGACTTCTTCTTATTATTATTTTTCAATATTTTAAACAGAGATTGGGTCTCCCTGTGTTGCCCAGGCTAGTCTCAAACTCCTGGGCTTGAGTGATCCTCCCACCTCGGCCTCTCAAGGTGCTGGGATTACAGGCATCAGCCACCTTGCCCTGCCTTACCATGTTGACTTCTGATTAACCTCAGTTTCAGGAATGCCTCTAAGATTTCTAGTCTATCCCTTGTTCCTCGTGCAATAGCATGTGCTACTTACTGTAATTCCTGCCCTTAGGTCAAAACAACTTTGAGGTTAGTGTATGTACCATAAATTTAGCCCTTAAGCAATTGCTGTACATATCCCTTTCCCTATGGTATATAAGCCTGAGTCTGGGGGGTAGTGAGGCAGATCGTCGTATCTCACCGCTGCCCAAGTCTATGGCTGCTATTCGTAAGTCTCTGTTAAATGTTTCTTTCTGAGAAACTAGATTTGTCAGCCTCTTTCTTCAGCCTCTCAGCTTCCTTTAACTTTGGGACCTGCTTACCACAGAACAAATAGAAAGTGCAAATAACAAAGAGAGTGCAAATCAGGGTGTAGCTGCATTAAGGATCTCATCCCCACAATATTTCATAAATAAACCATGCCTTTGGTATTTTTACTTCTGGTTGGATCTTTTTAAATAGTGTCAATACTCTAGAGAAGGCATTATGAAACTAAAGTATTATCTGAATGTGTCTATCAGGTCTTTCCTTCCTCGTCAAAAAGGAAGAAGACAGCATCTAAAATCAGGGTTGGTGGTGGGTGTGGGCGAAATGAGGTCCTAAAGGGAAGTGGGCAGATCAGAAGAGAGATGCCTATTACTAGATCATTTTACACATGTGGAAACTGAGGCTCAGATTGCAGCCTACCCAGCCTAAGGGGTGAAGCCTGGATGTGAGTTCACTTTTAGGTGACTCCAAAATCCATAAGATTATTCAGGACACCAAAGTCATATTTACGTGAGGGTTAATTATGTTTAATGTTATCAAGCTACCTACCTTTCCTCTGTAATTTCTCTCTTAAAGGACTATACAACTAATATAATGTCATGAGCAAACTGCAACATAATTTTTATTATGAGAAGCATTATGACATGGTAGTTTATACTGCTAAGAAATATTGAACAAATTATCTGTTCTTCAGCTCCCTTATCTGGAAAAACAAATGGGATAAAAATACTTATTTCTTATGTTTTTTTTTTTTTTTTTTTTTTTTTTTGAGACTTAACTAAGTACTTAAATACTTCCTGGCATTCAGAAAACATTCAATAAAAGTTTTTGTAATGATTGGAGTTATTTGCTTCATTCATATTCTATAACATGTTTTTTTCTAACTGATCATAATATCTTTATTTTTAAAGGCATTTTATTTTAATTTTTGGATTAGTTTTATGTTTTTAAAAAGCAAAACATTTGTGTTTAATATGTTAAAAAACAAAACTATTTAAATAAAAATTAAAGTACCTACTTTTGCCTTCAACAGCACTTCTCACTCAGATGTTACTACTTTCCATATATAAATACACATATTATATAGATATAACATTTAATGTTGAATATATTATAATAAAGTATATATATATGTGTATATATATATATATTAGTGCTGTTCATTTCTTTTCTGGCTACTAGTGACCCTGAAAATTAACTTGAAACATTGTTTATCTAACAACAAATTAGCTGAAATGACACACCAAAGCATAGAATATGTACACTTAGAGCACAGAGTGAAGTGCCTGAGTGCACATCTAACCATCTGCAAACTGGATAGATGAAAAGATAGGCATTTTTCAAGCCAGCTGATGGTCACAAATAGTAATAAAATATTCCCAAACTAGCATGGGTTATATTCCGAAGACTATGAACCAGCAAAAAATAAAAATTGCAACTGCTAAACCTAGGTCAACCCTCTCCTCGCCTTTCCTTCACTCCTCCATCTTCCCCATTCTCCACCCTCACACATGTTAATCCAGGTGCGACCTATTTAAAATCAACTCCAAGGGCAAAGTCAGTGAGTGAGAAGGGCGGGGAGCCTGGGGTTGCTGGAATGGAGGAGGTGGGAAAGGAGGAGGCTGCCTGGGTTGCCTTGGCAATACAAAGGAGAACGTCAAGGGGGAGGAATTTATGCGCTGATGCTAATTGCATTTGTTAATTACATTCTATTGTGCTGACCTGCCTGCTTCCCCAGTTCATCTTTCTGAGTCACTAAGCAGTTCCAAAAGCTTCCCTTAGCAATGTGTCCCTCCTCATCTAATTTTATCCCTCTATCAGCTCCAGGCTGTTACCAGAGCGCTACCTTTGGCAAGGAACTGGGCAAGGCTCTGCTGAAACTGAGTATGCAAGGTTTTAAAAATCCTGTAGAAAAATATATCCCTGTTGGAGCTTGCTGGAATATTGCTTTGCTGCTCAACCACAGCATGGATTTACAACCAAAGAAAGCTGCTGAAAAACCAGAGAAAATAAATCTGAAAGAAACTTCCCACAGTGAAAAAGCAGGGTGCAAATGATTCACCAGGAAGAAAAATAAATAAATAAATACCGAGCAGTTTCGTCTGGTATCTAGCGTACCTTCGGTTGGAAAGGTGCCTGTACATAGGGCCTTGAGATTTATTTTCTTGCCCCCCCTAGTGGGAGTTCTATTTAATTACAACAAGAATCCCAGCTTCTGTGCACATCTGAATAAATACATTGATACCTACTGTAAATAATGCTGTTTTATAATCTCTAGTCACTGACATGGAGTATTAGCTTACAGCACTATTGCATGTGGTAAAAATCAACAAAGACATTGTGATGCATGTAGTTGTAATTGCTACGTGGATACTTTCTTAAATCTTACTGTAAGTATTTAAAAAGTAATACATAGAAGTTCTGTGCTAAAGTAAGTTGTTCACAGTAATGCGTTTTGTTTCCAGTTATATTCATTCTTTCTTTTGGTTCCTTTTTACAAACAAGGTCTAAGAAATGGTAAAGTCTTTCTTCAGTCTATGCTTTCCTTAACGATTTTTATTATCCTTGAATCAAACATTTGCTCTCAGGGTGGTTCTGTATCTATTAATTTTCCTAAGAATAAGACTTTGAATTTAACAAAAAAACCTTTTGCATTTTAACAAAAAAACCTCTTCTGAAGTTTCACCTGGTGTTTCTACATTTCTCAAACACTGACTCATTTCATTGCTCAGAGCTCAAATTGGCTCCTTGAAGGCAATAAAAGGCAGGTCAGGCTGTCTCTATGCTGTTCAGTGTCTATCATCCTGTTTTGCATTTGCTCATAAAGTGTGGCAGATTTATCCAGGTGGAAAATTTTTTCAATGGAAAAGTTTAGTCACTGTGCACATTGAAACAACGTTCCCTGCAAAAATACAGAGTCCTCATCATTCCTAGTCCTTAGGCTCACATTAGTGTTTTCTCCTTTTATATGTATATGAAATTCCTTGGAATCATCAGTGGTGGTACGCGAAAAGGAGAAAGAAAGAAGTTTTGGCTGGGATCCCTGATGATTTTGATGGATTTGCTGTATCTGTACCCTAGGCCAATTGCTGCCTCTGTGATACAAAAACCACACTCATTGTTTTGCCTTTGTATATGTCACAACACATAGCAATGCCAGGTGGATCATCATGCTTGATTTGCAAAGCATTCACAATGAGACCTGAACACAGATCTCAAGCTGCCTGGCTGCTATGTTTGTTTCCTTACTGAAACAAAATTTGGAGGTGTGGGGATCCTCAGTTGTGTTCCATGTCCAGAAAACAGTTGAGAATTGTTCTCTAGATATGTATGTGTGTACGGGATGTAAAACGACTCTCTGTGGAGAGAGAGCTGTTTTTGAACCACGTCAAAGCCTCAATTATCAGAAGGGTAAAGTGATTATGAGAAAAGCATGGAACAGTCTCTAGATCTGTATCTCATTCGGGGCCTCATGGATTTATGCCTGAATTCTAAAAGAGGTAGCCATGAATTTAAATTACATAAATAAATTATCAAACTCTTCTCTAAAAAATCTTCAGAACACTGGAATACAAGATGTTATTATTTCATGATGTATAATTCAGGAGAAAGCAAGGAGCCTTCTCTCTTTTTCTGTACGTTACTCAACAGAGTAAATATACACAAAATGTTTCACCTAACACTTCCAGAGCAGCCGTGACATGGAGGTTGGCAGAGATTGGTGATGTTATTAAAGGGTAACGAATGGAAGTCTGTCTTTCTGAGAGTTTGGGGGACAGTGGCACGGTATCTACACATGACTCTGCTGGTGACAAATATTAAGAAAGCAATGGGTCAAAGAGGAGGAGACAAAACAGCAGACTTCATGATGGCTGATGAAAATGGCTCATGAGCACACAAGCAAATCCCTCAAGACTTCCAAAAAATAATGGAAGATAACTTTTCAGAGAATGAATATCCTGTATTAGTAAGTGAGGATAACAGCCAGTGTCATACAAATTGATTTGTGTTAATGTTAAGTAATTTGTACTGTGGGGGAACAGGAATGACAGATTCATGAGTTCTAAATTTTCATTTGCCTCTTGTCTACAAACACTTAACAGATACTTATTGTGATGGTTAATATTGAGTGTCAACTTGATGGGACTGAAAGAGGCAAAGTATTGTTCCTGGGTGTGTGTGTGAGGGAACTACCAAAGGAGATAACATTTGAGGAGTCAGTGGACTGGGACAGGCAGGCTCACCCTCAATCTGGGTGGGCACAATCTAATCAGCTGCTAGTGAGGCTGCATTAAAAGCAGGCAGAAGAATATGGAAGCACTAGACTGGCTGAGTCTTCTGGCCTCCATCTTTCTCCCATGTTAGATGCTTCCTGCCGTCAAATATCAGACTCCAAGTTCTTCAACTTTTGGACTCTTGGACTTACATCAGTGATCTGCCAGGGGCTCTCGGGCCTTAGGCCACAGACTGAAGACCGCACTGTCGGTTACCCTACTTTTCAGATTTTGAGTCAGACTGGCTTCCTGGCTCCTCAGTGTCCAGACTTCATGATTGTGGTACTTCACCTTGTGATTGTGGGAGTCAATTCTCCTAACAAACTCCCCTTCATCTATTGATCTATCCTATTAGTTCTGTCCCTTTAGAGAACCCTGACTAATACACTTATTTAGTCTCAGTTCTGCTCTAGGAAGTTTGTAAGAAGCAGTAAATTTGGCAGAATTGGTCCTTAAGGATGGTAAACAAATGCTTCTATCAACAAGATAGGTTAATTACAAATTAGATAGGGATACAAATTTAAAGTACATAAAACCACAGTTTGGAGGGAACCTATGCAACACTCAGGAGGTGGGATGGGAATCAAGCAGGGAAAACTTCACTGACAAAATAACTTTCAGTTGAGATTTGATGGGATAACAGAATGAATAAGAAGAGTTAGCTAAAAGGAGCAAGAGTTGGGAGGTCACTATGGGCAGAAGAAACAGCATCTATGACTGAGTGAGGGAGTTACATGACTGGTTCAAAAGAGTGCAGAAGGCTGGTGCTGACCAACATGATGCATGTAGATAGGTCCAGATAACATAGAACATGTTAATAATTTAAAAGTCATTGAAAAATTGTGATGTCCTCATGCTAAGTATGTTTCCATAGATATTCGAACCATTTATTCTTGCAAATATTTGTTCTGAAAATACCATGCGCCAGGCTAGATACTATCGCTACTATAGCAAACAAGACAGAAAGATGAGGTAACTGCCTTCATAGAGTTTACATTGCAGAGGGTGGGGCTGGGAAGAGTTAATGCTGGTAAAGAAATAAAAGAAGCTGTAATATAAATACAATATAAATATTAATTTTATTAATATTCGTTAATAAAATCATGAAATAAATAGGGTGATGTTACAGAGAGAAATGGAGTGGAGGGGGTTGCATTAGATAGGATGGTCAGGAAATGTCTCTCTGAGGAAACATTTGAGCTGAGACATGAAATAGAGAAGGAGCCAATCACCAGGAGAGAAGCAAACACTGTGATCCTGAGAGGTACAAGAGCTTGACTTCTTCAATAACAGAAGGAAGGATTATGTGGCAAGAATAGTGAATGATGGGAATAGTCTATTATTAAGAAGTGGGCCATAGAGAAAATTATGGCATTTATTTCAACTGCAACGGAAGTCACTGAAAGATATGTGGAGGAAAAATGTTGCTGTTGTTTTTCTTACTATTGTCAAATATTTTTCCACTGCTGACAGAGTGTAGATCGAAAAGGAGAAAGAATCAAAGCAGATAGGTCAATCTAAAGGTTATTGTATTAATCCAGGAGTTTAAAATTACAGTAAAGATTAGTAGTAGTGAAGACAAGGAAACATAGATGCATTCTAGCTATCTTTTGAGTATTAGAAGTGACATAAGTTGTTGGTGCATTGAGTTATGGGTAAGAATAGAAAAAAGTTATAACTAAGTGATTATTAAGTTGATAACCATTTCCTGAGATAGTAAAAATTAAGGAAAATAGTAAAAGCTCTGATTTAGATATATTAAGCATGATCAGTTTTAGATATTTGATGAAAATTTAGAAGCAGTTGGGTATGAATCTGGAGCTCAAGAGGAAGATAAGAGTCTAGAGTCATTAACAGATTTACAAACTAGTGGTCCATGGGGAAAATCTGGCTCACAGATATGTTCCACTGGCCTATATAATATTTTGTTGTGTTTTTAATTTTTAAATAGTCATCAACTTTTATAAATCAGGAGAATTCCTATCACAATGAGATGTGATACTAATATAGCAGCTCTGCATTTTCACATGACCTCCGTCACCTGGAGCTCAGTGATGCCTGTGCCTCTTCCATAGGGCTTATGTCCTTGCACTCGTTGTGTTCACTACACCTCATTGTCTCCTCTACAATGAGGCTGAGTATCAGCTACTATTGACGAAATTTTTTATAGTAGAGAAATATTTGTTTACTCATGTCTCAAGAGGGTAAACAAATAGGAAAAAAAAATAGGGAAAAATAGTTAAAGTCTGAAGGCCCAGTTTCACTTGTGTCCAGCCGGTATTATAGACAGAAGTGAGAAGACGGCTCATAATACAGTTTAAGATCCTGATGCTTATAAATGGTGTGACTCTTTCTGGGGTGTACTTCACTGTCATGAATAACCAAATCCTTTAAACAATATTATGTATTTATTTAAAAGGGTCTCTCTCTGTTATCGCTCCTAGAATGCAGTGATGGGATTATATTCTACTGCAGCCTTGAACTCCTAGGCTTGAGCCATCCTCCTACCTTAGCCTCCCAAGTAGCTGGGAGTATATGTGCACACCATCATGCCCCGCTAATTTTTTTATTTGTTATTTTTTGTAGAGATGGTATCTCATTATCTTGCCCAGACTGTTCTTGAACTCCTCACCTCAAGGAATCCTCTCACCTCAGCCTCTCAAAGTACTGGGATTACAGTCGTGGGTCACTGTGCCTGGCCAAATCCTTTTAGAAAGGGAGCAAACAGAGAACGAGAGGAGAAAGTCAGAGAAACAGATGCCAAGAGATGATACAAAGGATAGATGATGAAAAGTGATACAGAGATTACTCCAGAATAGATGGAAAATAATGAGGTTAAAAACAAACACAGAAAGCAAACTGTCCCTCAACATCGAGTTCACAATATTGAAGAATGGCCACAGTAGGATTTTTCCACGGTAACTAAGCTTCATATAGAGGTCATGCTATTATGGCTCTAAACTCACGGCAATTTTAGAAAAACAAGTCTTCTGTTTTCTGATTTCATGAAGGAATGTGGTGGTCTAGTTAATCAGCTATTCCAAGGAATAGTGGTGATATAAGTCCTATTGATATACCACATATACCACAAATGTATTTCCACACTTCAAACTTATGAAAAGCATGACTGCTTTCATGCAGAGGAGGTAGCTACCTTCATGACTTGGCCAAAATAAAGGGTAAATATTCTATCTTTCAGTATCAGACAAAAAAAATTTCAGCATCTGAGAGTGATTATACAACTATCAATCTTCAATGTAACAGAAGTAAGTGGAATTTTCAGGTGAATAGATATTTCCAGACCCTTGAACCCACATAGTCCTTAGGACTGTTTTTGACGAATAAAAAGACTCCAGTGGAGATGATGTAACAAATTCTGGGTACAAAACCCTTAACTGAGCTCGACTGCCCCTCTCTCTTTTTTTTTTTTTTTGAGACAGAGTCTCGCTCTGTCGCCCAGGCTGGAGTGCAGTGGCGCAATCTCGGCTCACTACAAGCTCCGCCTCCCGGGTTCACGCCATTCTCCTGCCTCAGCCTCCCGAGTAGCTGGGACTACAGGTGCCCGCCATCTGGCCCGGCTAGTTTTTTTTTTGTATTTTTAGTAGAGGCGGGGTTTCACCATGTACACCAGGATGGTCTCGATCTCCTGACCTCGTGATCCACCCGTCTCGGCCTCCCAAAGTGCTGGGATTACAGGCTTGAGCCACCGCGCCCGGCCTGCTCCTCTCTTTTGAAACCACATAAGAAGAGTGACTACTCTGAGATGACCATGCTGTGAGAAGCCACACAGAGAAACTGTAAAGGATGTGAAGCCAGGTAGAGAGAGAGAGAGAACCCCCAAGGGGCCCTGGGACACCACACATGTGAATCCAGAAGCATATTAAAGCTGGAGCCTTTGGTCCCACCTGCCTTAACTGACAACACAAGTGGATCTGACACACACCCTCCTGCAGAGACTTTCCAAATTCATGATGCACAAAATTGTGCAAAAAGATTTAAGCCACTAATTTGGGGGTAGTTTTTTATGTGGCAATCGATAACCAAAACACTACGCAACAGGGTTGTTTTGAAAACAAACCAAAATAAAGTGTATGAAACACTACATGTTTGCTACCTCATATATCCTTTATAAATTATGCTAAAAGTTAGCAAACAGTTGTTTGCATAATCCACTCACTACAAGTTTACAAAAGACTTTTAAAAAATGAATCCTCAAAATTCCTCTCTGAGGCAAAAGTATTACCTTCACTTTAAAAATGAGTAGTGAGAATCAGAAAAGCTAAATGACAGGCCCAGAATACTACATAGCTGTGCCAGAAATAACACCTGGTCTTCTAATTCTAAGCCAGATGCCTATGCACAGCTGTGATCTAGAAAAAGTAATTTTCTCATCTCAGCATTGATTAGACCATGGAACTATCCACACTAGGAGAAAAACAGCTAATGGTATCTCTTTCCTTTTTCACAGTATCTGACTTTACATTGTAGAGAAAGCATTTCTAAGCACATTTCTGTGATTAATATGGGAAAATCCTAAACTTACATCCATTTCCACAATAAATAGAAGGTAAATTAAGGCCAATTTCTTCTTTGGAGTAGAAGACTTCGGGGCATAAGAAATACGATTTAAATTGGGTTAAGTTTATAAATAAGACCAGTTATAAATTATATGAGTAAATGGATTTATAAACATGTATATATTTACATGGGTATCTGTACCTATGTCAGTTTTTTAGAGCAATGTACACTCTTTCTCATTGGGCATGTACTAAATTGCAGAGTTCATCTGATTCTAAAACTCTGCCTTGGAAAACTGGTTTACCTGTCATTTGAGATTCAAATACTAGAGGGGCAGACAAAGGCAGTCCCCCACTAGACCCATCCCCCGAGGATAGTCAAATACCCGGTCATCAGTGACAGCTGCTAATATTTTGTATAGTCATGACTTGTGTGATACTGTCATTACTGAATAATAGTAACTATTTCATAGCTTTTCTCCAGTTTTACACCATTCCCCCCAGAAGCTCAGTGACATCAGCATTAAAGCCTGGTATAACCCATACTATTCATCAATGAACTTGCGCTTCTTTCTAGGCAGGAAGGGCACCAAGAAAGAATCATGCAGAAATATATGTATATATTTATGAAATATATAAAAACTTTATAATTCCTCCATGAAAACTTTATACCTACCTCATGACTTTCCTAAAATATATTTCAAGGAGAGACAGCTATTACAAATCATCAGAAAACTGTTGATATTTTTGTTTTAAAGGCATTTTTGTATGACTGAAAACAGTAGATATTATTCCTTTATGGCACCAAGAGGAAACCCCACATCTGCTTCACATGAGATACTGTACAATTACAGAAGGGAGATGGAAAGAGGAGAGATTTAGCAGTAATACGCCCTCTAAAAATAATCTCAGTTTGAAAAAATTACAGTGCTTTGTTCTAATGACACATGAGGTTATAGTGACTTTATGATTGATTGTACCTAACTATCAAATTATATATTTTACAACCCCCTTGTGTTAAATAAGGCTAATACAATTTATATGCTGTGCTCTACTTATATTATTATATTTCACTTAACAGTTAAAAAATAATACCTTTTTAACAAAATATTTTCCTTCTCTGGGAAAGCTTGCTTAACATACACACATAAACACACACACATTTACACATACCTCTAACGGAACTTACATATTTTATTACACTTTGATTTTCCAACTACTTTCTTATCCTTTCTTCGGTGTCTTTTCCATTCCTTAACTTTCCAATATTCTTACAACCTCACAACCTCAGATTTGTTTGCTTTGTTTGTGAGTTCATTTTATAGAACTCCAACATAAGTATAGTTGCTTTTTTCTGTTAATTGCCTTTGTTGAAGGTATGTTTTGGTTACTATGCAGTATATATATAATTTCCACACTAAGATTCTTATTCTCCAGGAAGGCTGAAAATTGCAAATGCTCCCCAAACTAATGACATTGGCCAATGCTTCCAGTACCTCTCAGTGGATATTGGAATCATATCTCCCCAATTACCTGTCAGCTACAGAAGCCAGATACCATTGAGAAATCATGATTATTATGCCCCAAGTGCCCTAGTCACATTAGGTGGTAGTAGAGCTACCCTTAAAACAAAGACAGGAGTCGTTAAAATTATTATATTTGTATTTCTATTACAGAATATTTGATGTAGTAGAGTTCTGGAGACCAAAGCCACTAAAGCCAATTTAAATTTATTTATAGATAAACAAGCCAAATTGTGGGTATATAAATGGACTGAATATATATTCTTTGCTGAGGCTAAATATAAACCAAAGGAGTAATCCTCAGTCAAATAACTGGCATCAATTATTTTTATAATATTTGTAGATACACTGATTATGAGATTTACCTTGCCATGGGTTTGCTTTGCTGTGAAATCAAGACCATAGCAAAGGTAAAGCAACTGGGTTCTACCTTAAAGTATCACTTGGCATCCTGTCTCCTACCCAGCTGGTAAGCATTTATGATTACCAATGCAATACCAGTAGGCCTTAACTTTGGCTGGAAATTAGAGTCATTTAAGGGTCATTTAAGACCAGTTAAATCAAACCTCTGGTGGCAGAGTCTGAGCTTCAGTAAAATGAAAAAGCTTCCCAGCTGAGTCAGGGCTAGATCTGCGGAAGCCATTCTCATTCCATTAAGGAAAGGCCAGGTGTTGCCAAGGCCACACACTTTGACATTCTAGTCCCCTAGATTAAATATGTAAAACTTGGTGATTTGTCCCTCAGCTGCTATAGTGAATGGTCTGTAGCTATGCAAGGATTATAAACCTGAAACAAAATAATGATGCAAGACAATCCTTTTGAGTCTGTGAAACCCAACTCTAGCTTTCAGCTGGCTGAATGTGTTTCAAGACAAGTATGGAGGTGCCAAAGGGTGAGCAGCCACGAGGAACAACTTTCCCTTCATATACTAGCTCAACACAGCAATCACATTGAATAGAACTCAAGAGTAAAATGAATTATGTCAATCAACCAGTTCTGTTTTCAGATAAATCATCATCACATTTGAGGACAATAACTAGGCCTTAATGGATTTTGAAGGGAAGCCAGACCATGAATACAGAGGCCCTGGAGGACATAAAGAGTTGAGGAAGGGAACCAAGAATGGGGACATTGGGGTTCCATTAGAATGACTTTCCTACATTAATTTTTTCTGGGCTTAATATTATATGCAGGAATGACAAATACCATGTAATCACTGGAAGTTAGCACTAAAGACCTGTGAAAGAAAAATAAATCTTGAGGTTCCCAAATCATTAAGCTAAAGGGAAAAGGCAAGCTGGGAACTGCTTAGGGCCAACTTGCCTTCCATGCTATTCAAAGTCACCCCTCTGCTTACTGAGATAAATGCATATCTGATTGCCTCCTTTGGACAGGCTAATCAGAAACTCAAAATAATGCAACCATTTGTCTCTTATCTACCTATGACCTGGCAGCCCCCTCCCTGCATGAGTCTTCCCATCTTTGCTTTGAGTTGTCCCGCCTTTTCAAACTGAACCAGTGTTCATCTTACATATGCTGATTGATGTCTCATGTCTCCCTAAAATGTGTAAAACCAAACTGCTCTGACCACTTCCGGCACATGTCATCAGGACCTCCTGAAGCTGTGTCACGGGTTCGTGTCCCCAACCTTGGCAAAATAAACTTTCTAAATTAACTAAGAGCTGTCTCAGATATTCGGGGCTCACGATCTATGATTTGATACTTAAACTGCTCAGCCTTTAAGTCTCTAAAATTTACATCTTAGCTCAGGAAGAAAAATATAACTTTACATAAAAATATAGTCAATCAAACTTAAGATACCCAATTTGCCTACCCCAAATTCTTTTTCTGGCAGGCATAATTATATTTGGTTTCGTTAAGACTAAAACACACACACACAAATTGCACCTAGTTACAGATGTTCTAAATTGCATCGAACAACTTATTCTTCTATTTTTGGTTCAGCTAATGAGCTTTTCTCAAAGGAAATGACTGCAATGAATTAAAAGAAATCAAGTAAAATGTGATTCCAGAATCAAATTAACCATAGTATGTTGGAGTTAGAAGAAGTTTGTGATAACATTAATAGCTCATATATACTAAAATGCAATAGGCAATATTCCTGCTGTACTTTTCTGTGAATTTCTTACTACAGTTAGATCTTACTACAGTTAGAACTCACTATCTGTGAGTTCCATGTTCATGGATTCTACTATAATCTAGTAGAAAAAAAAAAAGGAATAATTGTGTCTACTCAACATGCAGACTTTTTTCTTGTTAATATTTTCTAAAGAATAAAATATGATAACTATTTACAAAACATTTACATTGAATTAGATATTATGAATAATGTAGAGATGATTTAAAGTATATATGCATGGGTTACATGCAAATACTACACCATTTCATATAAGGGATTTGAGCATCCTTGGATTTTGGTATCTGACGGGGGTCCTGGAATGATGGATACTAAGTGATGACTGCATTTTCTTTTTCACTGGCAGTATCAATTAAGGCATGTATCTTGATGTAGTAGAGAATGTCCTGCTTTAGGAACCAGGACACTGGGTTCCCAGCTTTAGTTATAACTGCTATAATCCATTTTATACCTTCTGGTAAACCATAAAACTGCTACTCTTTCAATTCTTTCTTCTTTTAAAAGAGCAATACAAGATATCTCCTTCTGAAGATTTGTGAGACTAGTAAATAAACTAAAAAATGCAAAGCACCTTACAAATGTATAAAACTATATGTGTTCAGCAACTTCCTCTTGTTGATGTAGTGTGGACATACAGTTTATGAAAGTAAGTAATATAGGTATGAAAATTCACAATTCCTTCATGTGGGAACTATTAGTCCCTGGATGAACATACAATCTTAACAAAAAGGTAATTGTTATGGCTGCAAATGGAGGAGAAAATTAAGTGAGGTGGCACAGAGATAAAAATAAATAAATCCAGGAATAATGACCGTGTGTCCAACAGTAACCATAGTAGGAGACAAAATGAGAAAGACCCACCAGCAAGGTTAAGTAAGGCTCAAAAAGCCAAAGTGATTATGGAAAGAACATGAAGGCAGCTACTACAATGGAACAGCTCTCCAGGTTGTTTCTGAGGGCAAGGTTTTCTTCCTCTCAATTATTGAGGACCACCTCTACGCTAATGTTTTCTTCTTTAATTAATTTTATTGGATGCCTCATAAACAATGTCTAAAGCTGTCAAATAAGCAATTACAACAGACTTTCTTCACCCAATTGAGAAGTTAAACACATTTTTAGACTCTGAACCAGATTTTCCTCCTTTGTTTGAAAACACTTAGGAAATTAAAAGTTGCCAAGAGATGCAAAATATATTCCCTTTTTTTTTTTTTTTTTGAGACAGAGTCTCGCTCCATCACCCAGGCTGGAGTGCAGCGGCACAGTCTCAGCTCACTGCAACCTCTGCCTCCCAGGTTCATGCGATTCTTCTGCCTCAGCCTCCTGAGGAGCTGGGACTACAGGCATGCACCACGACGCCTGCCTAACTTTGGTATTTTTGGTAGAGATGGGGTTTCACTATATTGGCCAGTCTGGTCTCGAACTCCTGATCTCGTGATCCACCCGCCTCGGCCTCCCAAAGTGTTAGGATTACAAGCATAAACAACTGCATCCAGCCATATATTCCTTTCTAAAAGACTTTATTGGCCAGGCATAGTAGCTCATGCCTCTAATCCCAGCATTTTGGAAGGCCTTGGTGGGAGAATAGCTTGAGTCCAGGAGTTTGACACCAGCCTGGAAAACACAGTGAGACCCTGATTCTACAAACAATTTTTTAAAATTAGCTTGAGCATGGTGGTATGTGCCTGTTGTCCTAGCCACTCAGGAGGCTGAGGTAGGAGGATAATTTAAGCCCAGGAGTTTGAGGCTGCAGTGAGCGGTGATCATGCCACTGCACTCCAGCCTGGGTAGCAGAGCAGGACCCTGTCTCAAAAAAAAAAAAAAAGACTATTTATTAATGTTTTGTGTCAAAATGGCATGTATAATCAAATTTTAATTTAAAAATTTCCACCTATATGTCTCTATCTATGTATTCTACCATTTGTGCATGTGATAGAGTTGCCTGAGATGGTAATCTATCAATCATATTTATGTGCATATAAGATATTAGATGATCTATTACCTTTTTCTTTTGAATTTATATATATTTTGTAATTGTTTGTTTTTCAAAAAAATTAAATCAGTCATTCCAAAACCACTATTCAAATATTTAAATATAGTTATATTTCTTATGGTGAAAATTCTCAAGAACCTACAAAACCTATTTATTTTAGTCACAGCGAGAAAATAAAAAAATGTGGAAACTCAGATTTTATCACTGACAATAATATATGGTCTCTGTCATAGCAGTCTACGCATTTGTAAGCAAATTTGTTCTCTGTGACAGTGCTGGAAACCTTGCACGGAATATGTTCACCAACAAGAATGTGATTGGGTAACAAATCCAACATAGCAGAACAAATCCTGTTACTGCTGCTTGGAAGCTATCCTTAGCCATACTTATTTTTTATTATTTCAATTGGCATTAACAATAATAATCGGTATCCTTATTATTAAAGTATCCAAATGTTAAGGCAATGTTTAATGTCTTCCAATTCATGGAAATCGCTTTGCCTGAAGGTAATGTTTAAATTGCAGAGAAAGTAAACTCTAAGGTACTTGAGAGTCTGTCTCATATAACTTTATGTTTCCTCTGAACAAAGAACTTAGGTTCTTTAAAGCATAGAATAAGATCAATAAGTGTTTGAAGAATGAATAAATGGAAGAGGTGTGGGTCCTGCTTCCTTGAGTTCCTGGTGGGCTAAGAAAAACAATAATGAACTCTCTTTACCTCCTGTGTGAAAGAGAGAGCATAGGCTTTTAAATTGGACAAATCTGGGCTTGAATCCTAATTTTGTCCATTAGTAATATCCAATTTATTATGCTAGGTAGTCTTCCTGCTTACAATAGCTGTCTTTGTGTGCAGGACTGTTGGGAAGATAAAATGAAATTGAGATGCAAATCCTGAATAACTCCTGGCACAGAAATTGTCAAGTGGGATTTTTCTATTTTTTTTAAATAAAGCCAGAGGAAGAGTGATTGTACAATTTTTGGTTTACAAAACTAGATTGATGTGGGCAATATGACCAAATACAGGGATTATAGGAGGGTTCAGGTTTGAAGGTACAGATGGAGAAAGTAAGGAGTGATGGACAAATAGAGTCTCAACCTGGACGAGTCAAATTTGTGAGACTTGTGTGTGGTCTAATTCAGGAGAAATGTATTGAAGATGCAAATTAAAGGATTACTTGCATTTTAGTGATTAATGAGGTCTTAGAAGTGGTGAACTAACCCAAGGTATAGCAGGAAGGGCTGTGGACAAAACCCCACAGACACTGAGATAGTGAAGGAAGTAGCTTTTAATAAGCTGGAAGCATCGGCAGACTAGCGTCTCAAAATCAGAGCTTGTTGGGTGCACAATTTCCGTCCCTTTTAAGGGCTCACAACACTAAAGTGTTTACACGACAGGGCCATGATTGATTGAGCAATCTAGGGGGCTGTATATACCAGTAATCAGAGTGACAAGGGCTGTATATACCAGTAATCAGAGTGAGAGAGAACAGAACGAGAAGTTTCACAAAGTCCTTCCATACAATGTCTGGAATCTATGGATAACATCGGTTGCTAAGTCATGGGTTGAATTTTAACTATCAAGTTAAGGTCAGGCAGGCCCAGGCCTGGTTTGGGGTCTGGTGCCTGGCACTGGGCTGCCTGCCTTTGGTTTCGCTTCCCTGTCTTTTTCTTAAATCAGGCACTGAGCATAAAACAATATAGAACAATATGGGGGGGGGGGGGTCTCCTCTATTCTCTCATTTCCACCCTTTGAGATTCTCATTCATTTTATTAATGGAAGTTCTCACTTTTATTTTCACTACTTATGTCTTCCTGTGCAATAGATTGATAGTGATTCATATAATATACTTGTGCATTCTGGTGAACTAAGGTAGTGATGAAACTTTTTATCACTGGAAGAAATACAGTAAGCAGACAAGAGAGTGGTAAGCAGGTTCCTATTACTATCATAACTTTTATTACAAGGGTTTTAAATCATCGTATTGCTGGGAACCAATTTCCAAACATGGCCTCAGGATCAAATCCGTGCCACACTTGCACAGGTACATGTGCCAGTTTTGTTATATCTTTAACTATGTCTTCAACTACTTGTTCTTGATTATCTATATGTAGACGGTAATTAGTAAGGTTAAATTTTCCACAAACTCCTCCTGCAGCTGCTAACTAGTAGTCGAGGGCTAGTCTATTTTGTTAGCTAGCATTCCTCATCTGAGTCTCTTGCCATGCAGGAACAGTCAAGGCTTGACCGGTTTAATTAGTAATAATTTCTAAAACAGCTTGCGACTGTATGATTCGATTGAACATGGGGGTCCGATATCCCCACGAGCCATCTTGTGCCCAAGTGGCAAGCCCAGAGTATTGCAAAATCTTTTCAGGGGGCCATTTATCATCTTTCCAGTTACCTAGGGCTATGTTTCGTTTTTCGCGGGAAGCATAGACAGGGAATCCTAGGAGTTCGCCTGTGTTTATGGGCAGTAGGAAGAAGGATGTTTAACAGTGCCAGTTACACAGCTACCTGTCCACTGATCAAGTAGCTTAGCATAGGCTCTATGTCCACATGTCCAGTATAACCTGGTGGGGGCAGTCCAGTCTCAGTGGAATTCTGGATGGGCCCAAATAGTCTGCCAGTTTGGAAATGTACTGTTTTCTGTATAATTGGAACTCCACCATGTAACTGTTTTTGTGGTACCATTATACAGTTTTGTCCAAGACAACTAAGTCATAATTTTTTCCTTTCCTAGCTATGCAATATTGTCCAATAATTGAGGCTTTTATAACCCAGAAATTGGCAGGGTGGTTCTTTTGAGTCAGGAATTCATCAGGAACTGGGTCTGAAGGAACTAATTCTCAGGCTTCCCATGGCCACTGATCTTCTGTTACAGTTCCTCCACAAACATAGCATAAAGTGACTTTTAGAGACTGAGCCACATGCTCGGCTAACTGCAAAAATGAATTTCTAGTTTTTCCTGTAATTTCAGGTACTGGCACATTTAGCTCATCATAGAAAGTCTGAAATACTGGCTCTGGAAAGTATTTTCAAATCTCTCCTTTTATTAAGGTATTACCTTAGGGTCTAGTCCTTTTCCATCAATGCCTAAAGATACGTATTCTCTTTTCTCCCACTTTGGGTCTGAGGGATTTGTAATTATTAATTTTAAAGGGTTACAGCTTCCACTTGTGCAGGAGGGACTACTTTTTCTTTTTTGAAGCCAAACAAGATCCTTTTTTATTTTTTTTCTAAGTAGCCCAGATGACACAAGACCAGTATTGACACACATCTGTACATAAATACAATTCATGGCAGATACACTTATTTTCTGCCATGTAGCTTTTTTCCCAATCTAGAGAGCAACATCCTAGTCCTTGCTGATTAAATTAATAGTGGCACAAGCATTAAATTTTAGAGTTACATGTTTGGGGACACCTCTTTCTTCTATTCTAGCTATTACTTTACTTGTGTCAGCTAGAAAAGGACCAGTCCTTAGTCTTATTTCAAAAACTGTGATCATGGGAGGTTCAGAGGGGTCATAACACACACCAGACTGATCACTCCCTGGATTACATACTTTGTACTGACTGTTATTATATAAACATGCTCCTTTTGGAGTTCCTAGGCACTCGTAATAACTATAGAACAAAAAGATTGTTTTAACTTGTTGTCCTACCTCAGTGACCTGATGTATACATGGAAAGCAGTCCTCCGTATGAAAAGAGGCAGTGGAAGCTTTTACCACACAAGTCCATGTAACACGGAAGATAAGTCCCACCATGATTTTCCTCATGCTTCCGCCATGCGTAGACCAGTCAGCTTCCGGGTGTGACGGGAGTGGGGCTTGTCATCCTCTTCAGGGTCACTTTACAGGGATTATCCAGGCTTGGTTTGGTCTCCCAGGTTTCAGTGGCTGCGGGCTTTATGCAGCCGCGGTAAATCCAGGCCGGGATTCCTTCCACCTTTACGGCTGTGGGAGTGGTCAGGCTTACAGTGCGGGGTCCTTTCCACCGTGGCCGTAAAGGAGCTACGTTCTAGTACTCGATCCAGGCATGGTCACCTGGAGAAAAAGGGTGAACTGGGGAGCATAAGCTGACTGGGCACCTCTCATTTACCCAAGTTGAGATTGTCTGGGTAGTTTTCCCCAAGGCCTGTAGCTGTCGCTGCAATTTAATTTTACCTATCTCTTGAGGAGTACCCCGAAGTCCTGGCAGTATAGGAGGAGGCCAATGTCACAATATTTCATAAGGAGAGTATCCTGTTTTCTTAGAGGGGGTGCACCTAATTTTAAACAATATCATAGGAAGGGCCTGTATCCATTTTAATTCTGTCTCTTGACATACTTTCCCTAAACTATTTTTTTTTTTTTTTTTTTGAGACGGAGTTTCGCTCTGTCCCCCTGGCTGGAGTGCAGTGGCACGATCTCGGCTCACTGCAAGCTCCGCCTCCTGGGTTCCCGCCATTCTCCTGCCTCAGCCTCCTGAGTAGCTGGGACTACAGGCGCCCGCCACCGCGCCCTGCTAATTTTTTGTATTTTTAGTAGAGACGGGGTTTCACCGTGGTCTCGATCTCCTGACCTTGTGATCCGCCCGCCTCGGCCTCCCAAAGTGCTGGGATTACAGGCCTGAGCCACCGCGCCCGGCTCCCTAAACTATTTTTGATAGTCCATTCATTCACTCCACCTTCCCTGAACTCTGAGGTCGGCAGGCGGCATGTAGCTTCCAAGTGATTCCCAATACCTTTGCCGTCCTCTGTACTAAGTCAGCCACAAATGCTGGCCCATTATCTGAGCCAATCCCTAGGGGCAGTCCAAACCTAGGGATGAGCTCCCCAAGCACATGGATTACTTCAGGAGCTTTTTCAGTTCTTGTCGGATAAGCCTCTACCCACCCAGAGTAAGTACACACTAGAACCAGTAAATACTTGTTACTTCCACATTTGGGCATCACTGTTAAGTCCACTTAAAGATCTTCAGAGGGAGCTGCTCCATAGGCTTGTATGCCGGGAGGAACAGAGGGACCTTGCTTTGCATTGTGCTGTCTATAGGTAATGCATCACTGTACTATTGTTTTAGCAAGAGCTGGCAAGTGTGAGACGTAGACGTACCGGATTAACAGCTTTTCAATTGACTCCTGGCCTAAATGGGTAGTTTCATGTACAGCCAGCACGACTGCGGCTCCTAGCAGCTGTGGCACAACTATTCTCCCATCTGGTAACTTTATCCATCTTTCTTTTATTGTTTGTCCTCTCTCTGCCTGAAGAAAGTCTTTTTCTTCTTTAGAATAAGTAGGCACCAGATCAAGTGTTTGAGGGAGTAGGGGAGCTGTGACTGATGTCCAGTAAGGAATAGATGCTGCTTTTGTGCCTCTGTGTCAGCTCAGGAGTTTCCTTGGCTTACCGAGGTGGAAGCTTGCTGGTGTCCCCTGCAGTGCATGACTGCCACTTTTTGGGGTTTCCATACTGCCTCTAATAATTGCATAATTTATTGTTGATATTTTATGTCCTTTCCCCCAGAATTTATCAGGATATATTATATATGTATGTTTATATATATATGTATTTATATATATGTGTGTGTGTGTATCCCCTTCAGTCTAGTAACCCCTTGGCCAGATTGAACAAAGCCCCTTCATCTTTATCTGTGGTCTTTTGCTCCGCATCACCTTGCTTCTCCTTTAGTTGGGGACACTTATCTTTCCAATGTCCTATTTCTTTACAGTAGGCACATTGGTTACGCTGCAGACGTGAGCGGTTGGACTGGGCGTTCCTCCCAGAACCCCCCTTTCCTTGCCTTTTGGGGGATCCCTCTAATTGCTGCAGCCAGCTAATCAGCGTTCTGCCTGGCCTGGCTCACCCTCCTTAAGACTTTCTCAGCAGCTTGTTGCCTATCTATTTACAAATACTTGATGAGCTATCTCCAGTAACTGCGAGGCATTCATTCCTGCAAAACCAGCCTTTGCAATTTCCTCTAGATATCTTCCGGGCTTTGACTAAGGCCATGTTAATCATATGCTGATTTTCAGGACTATCCAGATCGAAAGGAGTGTACATACCATAGGCCTCACACAGTCTTTCATAGAATTGGGCTGGGCTTTCCTCCTTTCCTTGGATGACTTCAGAAACTTTATTTACATTGGTGGCCTTTTGAGCCCCTTTTTTAGCCCTTCAATTAACGCTTCCCGATATCGTCTTAACCTCTCCATATCTAGTACTTCATTTGGATCTCATCGAGGGTCCGTTCCTGGCAGCTGAATTCTTATGTATTCCTGGGGGTTTTGGTAATCGCCTGGAATGTGCTCCTCTAGCCATTTAGTTGCCACCTGGAGCACCCTTCACCTTTCGTTGGTGTTAAAGAGGTACATGAGTAGCTGGTGGCAATCAGCCCAAGTACAATTATGAGTCTGTGTAATAGCTTGGAGCAAGTCAATTAGAGCTTGAGGTTTTTCAGTGTAAGATGGAGTATTATTTTTCCAATTGAGGAGGTCAGCAGAGGTGAAAGCGTGATATACAAAGGCACACCTTTCCACCATGTGTCCATCCTCACCTACCCCAGTGTATTGTTGCTCTCTCAGGGGCATTTGGATTCCAGTCTTGGGCCATAAGCAGGCCGCCAAGGGAAGAGTTTCTCCTGCAACTTCACTTCCTTTCTTATCTATTCTGGGTGGTGTGGGGGCTGTGGGCTTAGGAGTAGGGGGCCTCTCCACTTGGTAAGGGGGGGGCACTGTTGGTGCCATCTCCTGCCACAAGTCTTCCGGCTCACGGTCAGACAGAATTTTAGGCGCTGGCTTCCCTTGGCGGGTGGAGCGAGAACCTTCCTTAACTAACTCTCCCTTTGCTACCTAGTACTGCTGCTGCCTGTCCCCTTAAGCATTGCGGGAGATCTAAAACTAGCTGTAACCAAGAATCTATATATGGGAATTGATCTGGGTGTCCTGGCTTACCAGTTACTTTGTGCCATACCTTTGAAACAAGAGACCTATCTAGGCTTCCTTCTGATGGCCAATCTACCTCTAATTCTGGCCAATCTATTTCACACAAAGTTCTTAGTTTTCCTGGAGTCATAGTGACTCCATAGTCTCCACTGAATCCTTTCTTGAAATTCTTTAACATAGTTCCCAATGGGGTGGGCTTACTTTGTGCCTGGCCCATGTTTTCTCAAGACAAAATACCACACTCACACCATACACTCACCACAAAACAAAGAACGGGTAAAGAGGGCACACACACACTTTTTTTTGAGACGGAGTCTCGCTCTGTCCCCTAGGCTGGAGTGCAGTGGCGCAATCTAGGCTCACTGCAAGCTCCGCCTCCCGGGTTCATGCCATTTTCCTGCCTCAGCCTCCCCTGTAGCTGGGACTATAGGTGCCTGCCACTGCACACGCCTAATTTTTTGTATTTTTAGTAGAGACGGGGTTTCACCATGTTAGCCAGGATGGTCTCGATCTCCTGACCTCGGGATCCACCTGTCTCGGCCTCCCAAAGTGCTGGGAATACAGGCGTGAGCCACCACGCCCAGCCCCACATACACTTTTATCGTTTATACCAAACCAAAATCAGAATACCAACAAATTGAAGCCAAATTAAAACCAAAACCAAAGTATCCAGCAAATCAAGTCAAATCAAAACCCGAACAAAAGTGCCGATACAGGCACGCCCTGGGTTATAAGGCCACGCTTCCACTCAAATGGAGTGGGCAAGTTCCAAAGACTAGTCTTACCAAGTTTCAGATGTCCAGACTCCAAGTGCCAGTTCCTTCCCGGTGTTTAGCCACTGCGTTGATCCTCCACGGCCTGCCACGGGCTGCTCTGGCGAGGCCTTCCACCAGGGCAATTGCCTACCTAGGAGCGCTCTTTGGATCGCCTCACTCAGGCGGGCCGGTGTCCCCCACAGGGATGCTTCACAGGGCAGGCCTAAGCTGCCTAAGGGGCTTCCTCGGCCGTCCACCAGTCACCTCGCTTCCTGGTCAGGGAACCAAGAAATGTAGCAGGATGAGCCGTGGACAAAATCCCACAGACACGGAGATAGTGAAGGAAGTAGCTTTTAATCAGCCGGAAGCATCAGAGGGCTAGCATCTCAAAATCTGAGCTTGTTTGTTGCCCAATTTCTGTCCCTTTTAAGGGCTCACAACACTAAAGATTTTACATGACAGGGCCGTGATTGATTGGGCAATCTAGGGGATATGTGACAGGGGCTGTATGCACCAGTAATCAGAGTGAGACAGAACAGAAGGAAGAGTTTCACAGGGTCCTTCCATACAATGTCTGGAATCTATGGATAACATTGGTTGCTAAGTCATGGGTTGAATTTTAACTATCAGACTAAGGTCAGGCAGACCCAGGTGTGGTTTTGGGTCTGGTGCCTGGCACCGGGCTGCCTGCCTTTGATTTTGCTTCCTTGTCTTTTTCTTAAATCAGGTACTGAGCATAAAACAATATAGAAGAGTATGGGGACGGGGGTTTCCTTCTCTCTTCTCTCAAAGGAAAGAGTTCACTTTTCTATGTTATTGGCATCTTTGATAAAATGGAAAAGTCTCTGAAAACTTCTTGGATAAATCTTCTAAATGTGTCATATTAAATATATAGAGTCTGAAAGAAAACCATTTATTAAAATATAATTACCAAAATATTTATAAAATATATTTGAGTTATGAACATACATCTGCATCTTTACTAACAACTTGGATAACAAGCTCTGTGGAAAATCTAACTACTATAACTTTAAACTAGTGATGGGTGTAAAAGGTATACTGAGTATCTATAATAACTATGACATGATATCAACATACTCAATTTCTGTTAGTGACAAGATATAGGTACTGTAATACTATTGTGGCTTCTTACCTATATTTAAAATTTAAGTAATAACTTAATAAAAATACAACATATATATATATATATATATATATATATATATATTTTTTTTTTTTTCTTATCCAAGTTTCTAGATACCTTGAATTCTAGG
>NC_045441.1:65865486-65932879 GCF_002776525.5 Piliocolobus tephrosceles | reverse complement strand
TTTTTTTTTTTTTCTTATCCAAGTTTCTAGATACCTTGAATTCTAGGAACAACTTTGAGCCTATGAACCTTCAAGTTAAGAATGCTTGAGTTGGAGTGACAGACACTGGGGAGAATGAATTCTTCAGGGTGATACACAAGAGGAGGAGCTACCAGTAAAAGAACCTGAGGAGTAATAGTAGAAAAGAAAAATATTCAAGAGAGCATAATATCTTGAAGTAAAGTTAGAATACAGTTATCTATCAGTAGGTGTTTGAGAGTGCGATGCAATGCTTGAAGGAGATCAAATAGAATAAAGGTTGAAAAGCAAATATTAAGTTTATCAATCAGGAAGTCATTGGTGTTTCATTGATCCAGTCTCTACTAAATACACAAGAACAACTCAATGCTCATTTTGAGTCCAAAATATAATTTAAGAGTTATTTAATAAAGCAATTACTCAGGGAATTTTGACCATATACATTAGATTTAATAGATATTTTCTAATAAACTAAAATTAGAACAATTCAAAAGATTAAAAAATGGATATTTTACATTACTGTGGTCTATACTAGATCATACCACTTCACTGTGATAATCGAATTTTATTTTTTTAGATTAATGAGATTTTGATAGGATTTAGATGATAATAACTGTTATTTCAGAACCTCTGAAAATAAAATTACAGCCAAATTTGGCATGCAGTGAGTCAGAAGGTGAAACATATAGAACACAGTCCTGGTGTTTTTCATGAACAAAAGACAGAATTGTTAAGTGATAATTAATAAACAGGTAATAATTTCAAATTTGCAACATGCTAAGCGGTGTCCTAAGTATTCCTATGGCATTAGTGTCTTTTTTTTTGAGACGGAGTCTCGCTCTGTCGCCCAGGCTGGAGTGCAGTGGCCGGATCTCAGCTCACTGCAAGCTCTGCCTCCCGGGTTCACGCCATTCTCCTGCCTCAGCCTCCCGAGTAGCTGGGACTACAGGCGCCCGCCAACACGCCCGGCTAATTTTTTGTATTTTAGTAGAGACGGGGTTTCACCGTGTTAGCCAGGATGGTATCGATCTCCTGACCTTGTGATCCGCCCGTCTCGGCCTCCCAGAGTGCTGGGATTACAGGCTTGAGCCACCGCGCCCGGCCGGCATTAGTGTCTTTAAGCTAAATGTTGATAGCATGTGAAAACAGAGGAGAACAGTAGTCAAATTTTATATTTTTAACAATTAAAATTAAATATGTATTACATGCAAATGAAAAAAAAATCCAGCACTGCAAAAAAGGCCCAGCATAAAGCTCTGTTTACAAGTAATACATTTTCTTCACAAAGACTACATTTTTAATCGTTTATATTCGCCTCAAGAAATTTTCTATGTATAGAAAAGCATATATACATAGATATTATATACCAATACATACACATATCCTTTTCATATTAAAAGAATATAAACCTTTATCTACCTTTCACTTTTTACTTGAGAATATAGAGATGAATTATATACCTTCTAAAAGTTATTACATAGTAATCTTTCAAATGAATGTACACAGGAGAGAGAAATGATTTTTTTAATCAATGACCTATGGGCAGTTAGGTTGCTTTTAGATTTCTATTGCAAAAAAATACAAATAAAAAACAAAGAGCTATAATGCATATCTTTATGTGTGAAACATACCTACAAATCTATCTGTAGGCTAAATGTTGAGCAGTACAATTTCTGGTTAAAAGCTAGATACCATATCACCCCCCATCCATGGTCTTACCAAATTACTTTCCCACATTCATTCGGTGTATGAAAATCCCTTCCTTCCCTTATCATTCTGTGTACTATTAAACTTTGTGCTTTTGCCAAACTGATAAGAGAAAAATATCTCCTTGGTGTTTTTACTGCATTTATTTAGCCATGAAAGGGGTTGAGCATCCTTTCAATGTCTCACAACTCTACCCCATATCTAGATGTCCAAAATAATCCTGTGAAATGCAGCTGTTCTAATTCTTCAGTTATTTCCACAAGTACAAACACACAACCTTATTAAAATGACTTCAGCAGAATGTTTAAGGCATAAAACTTCTTCAGTACAATGTTCAACCTCAACACAACCAGAGTCGATCTTGATTTCCCTCTTTCTCTCATATACCATATTCTTTCCACAAATATATCTTTTACCCAGCATCCCAACTCTTCTCAATACCTCTATAGCTACACTTTAGTCCAAGCCATTATCAACTCTTGCCTGGATTATTGCAATAAATCCACCTAAAAGAGTTCATGTACTCACCATTTCTACCCAGCTTTCTTTTCTCAATACTCACATGGAGGGCTCCTGTTAAAATGTAAACTGCATCAAATTCTCCCAAGTAAAAGCAGGAGTCCTTATAATGGCCTCAAAACTCCGCATGATCAAAAGCTCTACAAGCCACATCTGCTGCTTTTCTACTAAAAAATGGGCCAGGCTTACTTGCTGTGCTTCTAATGGGCCCATTAGGCCCAGGAATTTCATATTTAAATTTTTCTTCTGAGACAACTGAACAAATAAGTTTTGCAATGGAGAAGACTGAGCGATGTGCAGGTTGTTGATGGTGGTGGGTATTCCATTCAGAACTTTTGTTTTGCAACTGGGAGTTTAAAATATTTATTAGTTTATAGTAATATCATAACAGTATGCTGATAAAAGGGGAAACACATGCTGATTTTTAAAAATATAGTCAAAAAATAAATAAATGAGAAGTTATGTTATTTCCAGAGGTGGTACAGCTTTTCATTGAGGAATTCTAGCGATATCACCTGATTCCCAGCTCTAGTTTGAGGAATTCTGATGTAAGGGCCATGTGCAGAACTATTCTAAGAAGAAAGGACCCTGATAGATATTATACAGAGACAGCCCGTTATGCGTGCGCCAAAGTTTGTCAAGAGAATCCATTAACAGTTAAAATTGTTTTCTTTGATGACCCGTCAGACTGCCAAGAGGCGGAACACCCTGACTGACCTCTTTGCCGGCTGCCAGATAATATGAAAGGAAAAGAAATGTACAAAAGCCATCTGTTGTGTTTTTTTTTTCTTCTCTCTCTCTCATATTTCATATAAATTCTGCTTTTTTTTCCATTGTTGCTTGAAAACAATTTATTGGTTGTTATATGTTATATACAAGTAAAAGAACTTCCTAACAATTAACTACACATTTTAACATTATTCTTTGTGTTTATAATAGTGGGAAACTTGGGCTTACTTTTCAAAAACTATCTTTATATATACTTCCTCATTTAATTTTTTTGGAACATCAACTGCTCTTATGAAAGGTTAACATGGGTCCAGATCCCTGCTGGTCATGGTGAGGCATCATATTTCCTCATTTGCTGTCTTACAGAAGCTTTTAGTCCCATGGGAAGCAGACCCAACAAAAATCTGTATCTAGTTTAGCTGTAGCTCAGTTTCTGGGAGCAGAGGGGCAATGCTTTTTTTGTTCCTGCTCCTCTGTTATCCTACTTTGTACAGGTTTTGGGTATGGAGAGTAAATGCATGTGGAAATGAGGATATGGTATACATCCTCAGCCTGTGTTTCCATAGGTAGAAGATCAGAAACTGATAGAACCATCTCTTCATGAAAGAATGAGATTCTCACTGATGAGTCATTGGATTGAGAGCACATATAAGGCACCATTTGGGGAATGTTCAATTACAAATGGAAGGTAATGTTAATGAACTCAGTAGTGTGACAGCAAATGTTAACAACTGGCCCTGGGGGTTTGTGATGGTTAACATTGAATGTTAACTTGATGGGATTGAAGGATGCAAAGAATTCTTTCTGGGTGTGTCTGCGAGAGTGTTGCCAAAGGAGATTAATATTTGCCTCTGTGGACTGGGAAAGGCAGACCCACCCTCAGTATGGGAAGGCACAATCTATTCAGCTGCCAATGAGGCCAAAATAAAAGCAAGCAGAAGAATGTGGAAAGATTAGACAGGCTTAGCCTACATCTTTCTCCGGTGCTGGATGCTTCCTGCCCTGGAACATCAGACTTCAGGTTCTTCAGATTTGGGAATCAGACTGGCTTCCTTGCTCCGCAGCTTACAGACAGCCTACTGTGGGACCTCACCTTGTGAAAATGCGAATTGACACTCCTTAATAAACTCCCCTTTATATGTACATCATCCTATCAATTCTGTCCCTCTAGAGAACCCTAATACAGGGGTATAGCTCTATTTGCCTACCTAAGATCATGAGATTTTGTTTTTGTAAATTTTTAAATTGCTTGAAATTCCATGTTGAAGAATTCTGCAATTGAACTTCCAGGAGAACTTTCTCTGATATAGATGACATGGACTGGAAAAAGCACTACGATAAATTAGCCAACAAAATGCAATCACGAATCTAAAAATCTGGGTCATTTTGAAATGAATGTGGTATCTAGATGCCAGTAGAAACTAGTAGTGTATGTGAAGAAAAAATGGTAAGAAATAAGGAAGAAGGTAAAGAGGGACTAGGGTGGAAGAACATGGATGAGATAATTTGGTAATTGTTCACAAAAGTGTTTCACTGGGTGAAATGAAATAGAAAAACATAGAAGAGAAAAAAATGTCATATTCATCACATAATTCAGTTTGCTTTAGTATCAATACATTTGAAAGATTTGGATAATGCTATAATAAAGAAGTAGGCTGATGTTCACACTCTGCATTAAAATATATAAAGCTTGTTAAAAGTTAATTGCAATAATTTTAAAAATAATATCCTAAGGAAATTGATTAAGTCTCTTTGGACAACTAGTCAAGATTTTTTTTAAAACTTTTAAATGAAATGACCAAGTAACCATTTATTTGGAATAAGAAAATAGTCATAAATGATATGTGAATAATCACAATTTCCTGAATATATCGTCACTTTAATTTTGATTGCACATTAGATTATTATTTTTCCCTTTATGTTTCTTTCATGAATAATTGCCTTAGAATTTTTATAATTTTGAGTCTAGATTAAATCTCTCATTATCAAACAGCTCTAAGAAAATAGAGACACAATTTTAAGATACTTGCAAAGGTCTTTCAAAGCTCATTTTTAAAAAGCATACTTTTTTAGTTTCTATCTGAAGCTTTTTAAATAGATGGCATATTTCCAAAGCAATGAATTTTAAAATGAATTATTCAGTAGTGTATTTGGAAATTACATGCTTACTGTCTATTCTTATTTCAGTTACTGCAGATTCTTAAATAATGTTGTAATGTAAATAACGTTGAGAATCCTAAACTAAAAGATTTATATGCCATCTAGAAAAACACTCTAATAATAGATTTTAATCCAGTGGGTTATTTTCTACATAATAGGGAAGAGTGTATCCTTTGGATATTTTTACCCATGACTGACATAGTCAAGGAAACATAACAATAAACACAATAAACAAATGAATAATGGGAAAATAATTAAGATCTTACAGAATATTATATGGAGTTCAACAATACAAGCTAAGAAACAAACAGGAACAACAGTTGAAGGTTAAGACAGATTTACATGTCCACATACGTCAGCAAATCCTTGCTATTATACTAGAGTGTTTTGCATGTGTGGTTGATAGAACTAAATTAAGAGATAGTGAGACATCTATGAGGATTAGAATAAATGGAAATAGGAGTATAAATATGCAGCCCAAATACAAAACATGAGATTAAAATTGTTAGGAAGAATGGAGAACAACAAAAAATTAGAAAAGATAGAATTTGATACAAGGATACAGGGATAGTTTCATGATATAAAATAAAATTACATTGAAGTATTTTAGAATTAATAGGTAAAATGGATGGATTAATACATGTAGAAATCACTATAGACTTCATTTTTCCTTCTCAATTTTTACTTTATCTAAGAGGATGAAGACCAAGTAATTTAAATTATTTTAATCTTACCTCCTCAAAACCTCTGGATATCATTATCATTCCATTCTAAGAAAGTTGTTTTTTCCTTTCTTTTTTTATCAGCCCTTTTCATCTGTATAATTTATACATTTTCTGTCTTTCATAACTTCACATCAGTTTCTGAAACTCCACCAGTTAAGGTTCTGAGGTTTTTCTTTCTGTAAAACTGGAAACCATAAACTATAAAACTATCCTTTTTCCTCAAAAACTGCTTATTATTTTTTCCTATGTATCACTGAATTTTAAACATAAGTATAAAATTCTAAAATGTCTATGATATGAGCACACTAAACTTAAGGGAAAATCAATTAAAAATTAGTGCAAAAATACAGTACATTACAAAATGCAAAAAGTAAATAAATTTTTAAAAACGTATTCACAATTTAAATCTGTAGTTAGTAAATCAGTAAAATTATTCTGATTGCCTTTAAAAATATAATTGATTCAAATTAGTTGAAAAGGTTTGATTCTTTTTAACTATATCAGCCTTTACTGACTAGTCATTCTTCAAAAGATATAACTTACTTCCGGTATCACTGTAAGCAGTTTTAGAAATAGAGCACTAGATGTCATCTAAAATTGATTAGAAAAACTAACCAACCAAAGAACAGTTCACAGGAGAAGAGTTCACAGGAGAGCTTAGAGAGCAAAGCTTTCAAATTATCAGAATAAATCACGAGTTAATCTTCCTGTAAAAAAGATTTAAGTAGAGTGGTCTGAGCCATTGATAATATACCTTCCCGTTTGCTGCCCTGTTTACTCCATAATAATGTAAACTGATCCCCTTTCCTGACTGGGATAGAAAATAACTCATTCACGAAATCTGTGGCTATGTACCACATACCTAAGACACATTAATCTGCTCTAGCAATAAACCACATGAGCATGGTGCAGGTCTACTTCTTGGAGGGGTTTGGTAGTCCAGTTATACTTTAAGATCTATCCAGTTTCTGCAGAAAGCATACTTACTAATGTAATGGAGATATATAATAGAGACAATTGCCATCGTATTTTTAAAAATATTTCTGCTAATATCCTCATAGAGATACTGGTGGGGGTGTAATTCAGATTAATTCGACTTTTTTTTTTATACTATGATAGCCCTTAATCTACAGGATAAGAAACCAATATAGTGGTTACTCCAACTATTGTATATGTCTGTAGCAATTATACATTCCAGAATTTTGGAAATGGCCCCTAGTTTTCTCTATAGGCACAGTGGATCCACCATAAACTCAACCTCAACCAGACTCTCTATATTACCTAAGCCCTTCATCCCCCCACTAGAATAACAGTTCAGATTTCTAAATATGTATGTCAACTCGTCTTTCCTCAATATGGAGTTACCCTAGTAAATTCCATAGGTCTCACTGGGAAAAATCTGGGTGTTTTATAAGACAATGATAATTTTGATAGTGGAACACAACACAATGACACCACAGATGCCATTGATGAAACTGTAGATGAAACTATAAATAAAACTGTAGGTGAAGGCAGAACTCTTTGTTACTTACACCTTCATACAAAACAAGGCTGCAGGAAGAGCCACATATGGGGTTGCACCTGGGACATTGTAACATCAGGCTCACACTCTACAGGGCAGCTTATGTACAGCAAGTGTGGTAGGGTTAGTTAGGTTGTGTAGGCTCTCTCTAGATTGGCTAATTTGAATGATTTTGCAGGCTCTGGATCATAGGTGTTGTCCCTAATTGTCTGCCATCTGGCTCTGGGACAATTAGGGACTGAATAGTAGCCCACTGTGTAAGAGCCTAGTAAGGACAGTGGTGGGCATATGAACTTAAGTCAGCTTCTCAAGAAGGGAAACTGACCAGAACTTCAAAAGAAAGCATTTTGTAAACAATGAAAACAAAAACTCAGAACAACAAAGCAAACACACACACACACACACACACACACACACACATACACACACACCGCTAAAGGGAATCATTACAGTACATACTACTCACAGTTTTAGAGGGTCCTTCTTACATACTGCTTACAGTTTTAGAGGTTCCCTCTTCCTGGGGAACTATTCATCTCTTCAGTCAACAGGTTGTAAGTCTGAAAAGTGGTTTGAGTCCAGGAAAATTGACAAGGGATGGTGACATTTTAGCATTGCAGTGCTTTTGTGATTTGTTCTTGCTTTATTTACATTCTATATATTAAGCAATACCTTGTTAATAGCCCCTCTGTCTTGCTCCCAGGGGCACCATATTAACTTAATCATCTCCATAACTTTCTGAATGTCAGATACCCTAGGCTGCACTCCAACCTTGTAAATAATTATAAAATTGTGACATTTCTGCTTCCCCCCACACCCAGCTTTAGTTGTTAAGCACCACAACAGGCTCTCTATCGTTTCATAAACTCATCATCCTCATCATTATTAAATGAGTCACACTCTATGGCAGCCTCTTTTGTAGCCCTCGAAGTGCAAAGGAGAGGCATCACTTAATTTCTTAGTAATGTTAGTGTCTTTTTTACCATTGCATTGTTGGTGGTCTCGGTGAACTGTGTGTCTGCCTTTTTCAGAAATGTCATCCTTTGGTGGAGCATCTGGCTTTACATAGAATATATCCACTCTTCTCGCTCACCTTCCTGAGCCTTTTTTTTTTTTAATTATTATTATACTTTAAGTTCTAGGGTACATGTGCATAACATGCAGGTTTGTTACATATGTATACTTGTGCCATGTTGGTGTGCTGCACCCATCAACTCGTCAGCACCCATCAGCTCGTCATTTACATCAGGTATAACTCCCAATGCAATCCCTCCCCCCTCCCCGCTCCCCGTAATAGGCCCCGGTGTGTGATATTCCCCTTCCCGAGTCCAAGTGATCTCATTGTTCAGTTCCCACCTATGAGTGAGAACATGCGGTGTTTGGTTTTCTGTTCTTGTGATAGTTTGCTAAGAATGATGGTTTCCAGCTGCATCCATGTCCCTACAAAGGACACAAACTCATCCTTTTTTATGGCTGCATAGTATTCCATGGTGTATATGTGCCACATTTTCTTAATCCAGTCTGTCACTCATGGACATTTGGGTTGATTCCAAGTCTTTGCTATTGTGAATAGTGCCGCAATAAACATACGTGTGCATGTGTCTTTATAGCAGCATGATTTATGATCCTTTGGGTATAGACCCAGTAATGGGATGGCTGGGTCATATGGTACATCTAGTTCTAGATCCTTGAGGAATCGCCATACTGTTTTCCATAATGGTTGAACTAGTTTACAATCCCACTAACAGAAGACATTCATACTTCCTGAGCCTTTTAATCCATTTCTCCATTTCTGCCAAGGCATCTGACATTTCAACTTGGTTCAACAAAACCATCATTTTCTTCAGGCTTTTAGTACCACTCTAGGAGGAAAAATGCTGGGGTGCTTGCTATGATATTAAATTGTATATCCCAAGGAGGTCCTAATTCAAAAAATCTTCCTTTATCTAATCTTATTATATGATCCTCTTCAGCAAACTTTCTCAAAATCTAGTCTCACTGATACTCCTCCAGCTCCTGCCACCACTTGCCAGATAATTACAGCTCTTCTGACAGAGTCCCCTACCTCTGTAGGGGTATGTAGCGTGCTGTCAGCTAAGATATGCTGCTACTTATTTCTAGCCACTGGCTTTGAAGACAGGACAGATGGTGAGGCCAGATCCCAAGGTTAGCCCTATTACTTTGCTTAAGGGAGGCTTCTGCAGTGTCTTCCCACACAGGGAAATCACAACTCTTAGTAGGGAAGGATGGGCCACATATACAGTCTCTGATGATTCTGAGACATCTGGGAAGTTGATACCTTTGGGTTCATTCATCCAGATCCCATGTGTCAGAGACCTAGATTTTCTCAATCACAGCCATAGCCTTGACATAATAGACCTGCTTTAGCTGAATATTCAAATGTCATTCAAACTTGGCCATTCTATTAAATTCTGAGTTTGTCTTTAGCTTTTTATTTTCTCTCCCTGCAGAATATTAGGGGTCCTGGCTTTTACACTTAGTTTTCAAGTATTCAGTTTTTAGCTTTTCAGTATCTTTCAGCAGGTTGGCAATGAAATTTAATAACAAATTCCATTTTTTACCTTGTATGCATTGTTTTCTCTGCATTTTTCATAGCCTGAGTCATTGCACCAGTGACATGGCGAAATGTTAGCAGTTGGACTGCAAGCTTGAGCTGGGGACTATCCATAACTCATAGTTCACTCGATATGTGGTTCTCATTCCCAGTTGGGCAGTAAGTGACCCAATTCAAAAACCTCAGTTCTAGTATCATTGCGTCCTCCTGGAAACAGATACTGACTGGAATTAGGACTACAAAAGTTATATTGGGCAAACACACACCTGGGAAAGGGAATAAGAGGAAGCAGGAGTGGGCAAGGACAGCCATCAAATCATGATGGAGTTAAAGCTGTAAGGCTCCCTACAGTGTTTGCAGCTGGGAAATGAGTCTAATGCTTGAAGGAAGAAAGATCTGAGTGGTGAATCTCTATGTCTGCCAAAAGTAGCTAACTAACTAACTAAAGAATGAATGAATATTTCAGCAGCAATGATTTTAGTAGTAAAGGAACATGTCCTGGGTAAGTCTATGACAATACATACCAATAACCAAACATTAAATTAGATTTATCTGATGGGTCATGACATTATGACTTCAGGCAATGATGAGAAGCAGATCTGATGTTAATTTGAGAAGCATGGGTTATATAGTGAATTAGAAGCCATTTTCAGAGTGACCCTTGAGAACAGGCACACCATTGATCTTGTTGTATATACATTATTTACATGTAATTCAATATCATAAGTGCTGTTTTTCAATGTTACAGTTCATTGAAAGCACCACATTTTGCACAATTGCCATTGTTTTTGTAGGGATCACTTTTTGTGTTACGTATATAAACCAGACTTACAACTCCTCATGGAGACACAGGACACAGCAATTGGGGAAATGAGTAAGAAAGATAATAAACTCATCTACAGAGGATGTACCAGGAGCATGTAAGGCCAAACAATTTTAAAGAGCCGTTTACAGACCAGGCACGGTGGCTGACACCTGTAATCCTAGCACTTTGGGAGGCTGAGGCAGGCAGATCACTTGAGGTCAGGAGTTTGAGACCAAACTGGCCAACATGGTGAAACCCCTTCTCTAGTAAAAATACAAAAACTAGTCGAGTGCGGTAGCACATGTGTAGTCCTCAGGAGGCTGAGACAGGAGAATCACTTGGACCCGAGAGGCAGAGGTTGCAGTGAGCCTAGATCACACCACTGCACTCCAGCTTGGGTGCCGGAGCAGGAATCCATCTCAAAACAAACAAAAACAAACAAACAGAGATGTTTACAGTGAGCAGACAAGGGACAGTTTAAAATAATATACTTGTGGTTGGTGGGGAAGAAGTGAGGAATATCATTAAGACTGCATAAAACCCACCTTCAGAGAGTAAGTCAAGGAACAGAGAGTGTCACAGATTAAGAGCTTACCATTCAGAAAAAAAAAAGTCATTTGAGAATATTATTGTCTATTTAGAGAAACAAAGGGAGTTATAGATTGAAATCCAGTGTTATTTTTGTGAAGGCAGGTTGGCTGGAAAGTAGGAAGATCATGCAATTAAGAAAAGCAGAGACAAGTGTGTTTTCTGCATGTTTTTCCTTTTATTTTCCCAAGTTGGTGGATTTGAGGCAAAATCAATGGGAAGACTGGGATATAATGTTTCTAATCAGACAATCAGAGTGCTCTTTTTATAATCAACCGCAGAGAAGTATGAGCATCTCTGTTTCTCTATGGGTGGATTTTAGGGGAATATCAGATGAGGCAAAATAATTTGAACAGAAATTTGGAGCTGGATATTTCATAGAATGTTCGTATTAGCATATATGTTCAGCCTGATGCTGCAAACATTTGAAACCTATTTTTAACTACAATGTTGTTAATATCATGCTCTACAAGCAATTTTCTTATTACAGTTTGGCTTTTCTCAGAAACTATTTACAAAGAAGGCATAAGGTTGTTTAGTCCCTGGATAACAGCCTTTGTAGTTATCAATGTAAGCCAATAAATCAGTGTTTTTGTTATAGTCACTGATGTCTGTAAACTTAGCTAATTGATTCCACCTGTGAGAGACATAGAGCCATTTGATGCACTCAATGTCAGATTGCTTAATCTATCTGGATCAAAGCCAGTCTATGAAACACACTGATTTATCCAAGATAAATGCCTACTTGTAGGGTCTGAGGAGCATGCCATCCTAGATTCCTTACTCCTTACATTGTGAGATATCTTTGAAATTTTCACATAACTATCAATATAAATAATTACTAGAACTTTCTAGGACATAAATTCTTTAAGTTCCAAGGACTTGACTTTATTCAATGATGCATCCCAAATACCGAGAACAGTGCTAGGCATGGAGTAAGCATTCAATAAATTTGTAAATGCTCACTCTCGTTAAATGAAATTGTTGCTATATATAATTTTAACATACATATAGACAAACATATTACTATAGATAATTTAGGACTATGGGTTTATTTTCTTTGTACCCTTAAATGAGTCCCAGGGATCCCAAACTATAAAGAAAAACACCAGTCTCTACTCTGAAATTTATTATGGTATGCAACGTAGATTGTCTGCTCTTAAAATAACAGTTAACATTCCAATTTGGTGAGTTTACTATAACTGTTTATTTTATTCACTTATATTTTCATCCATATTACATTTTATCAAGGATGGTGAAATATTTCCATGTTAGATGCACTATTTTCTCTTTGGATGAATTTTCCAGGTGTTGAGGGGTTTCAAGGGTGACATAGTAATTTTCAGTATAATGGAAAAGTTAATACAATCCATTCTTGTCTTATGAATGAGTGCAGAAAAAGGTTTAGCTCTTATGAAAGCTGAAACAGCTGGCTTAAAATTTTCTAATTCTCTTGTGGTTATAAAATGCTTCTGAATTCTAGTATGTGATATAATTTCAAGTATTCCACTATTAAACTTTACTAATGTAAAAAAAAGTTTACATTAGTCACATTGTAAACGGTTTCTTAGACTTCTTTAAGTTTGTCATTTTTCTAAATATTTAAAGAAGACTGAACCACCTTTCAAAGTGAAGTGCTCTCAAATAAGTAAATAAGAGTAAAAAAAATTAGTGGAGGGGCCAAAATTTGAGTGTGGTTTGAAAATTGTCACAGTGATTGTTTCTGGTTGTTCAGTATGATTCTCCCCTGTGCACCTTCTGACAGAAAGCCCTGACCCTGGGTACAGTAGTGAGCACAGAATCCAGGGATAGCCAACAATAATAATGCCCCAGTCTGTGACCCAGCAGGGTCAATCAATGCCCTTCCCTGGAATTTGCCTCTGGGGGTCGGGGAAGGAAAGAGGAGTATATTTCTGTTCTAGATGCTAATCTGTGTAAACAAGGAACTTGAAACAGCCATTATTACAAGCCACAAAGTAGATGAATGGCAGTGGTGGGAAGCAGTACAAAAAATGAAACGGAACTGAGTGACAGAGAGGATCAAGAGAGGGCAGACTGCAAGGGACCTAGGGGCAGTTTATTGCAGGGGCACTTTATTGTCATCTGGGATATCTGGGAGGCCTTCCACTAGGAAGGGAAAATTCAGGTCTTCCCTCTTGCTCTCACCATTCCTACTGCAGTTTCCTTCACTTTGCCTAGTTAATCGCTACTCATTCACAAGTCAGCTAATCATCCTTTCTCCCTGGAAAGTTTCTTTGTCCTCTATAGTTAGATGAAATCTCTTTATTACACTGTTAGGATATGTTTTCATACAACCACATGCTTTTCTTTTGGAACACTTTCTCAGAATTGCAAAGTAATTTGTGCAATAATTTGCTGGGGTTTTTTGTTTTTGTTTTTTTGGTTCTTGGACTATAGTAATGTTGAGAGTCAGGGCACATGTCTGAAGTTACTCCCCAATATTATCATAGTTATCTGGCACATTGTACATGATAAATAGAAGTTTCCTGAATGAATAAAATATAAGTATGAAACGAATCTGGTTGTGAAGTAAAAGACCAAGTATTTTCTAAACAGAGGAAACAGCGTACATGTCAAGACTCCAAACAGATTAGAGTCTTAACGAAGAAGCTGTTTAAAAGAAAACCACAATGAGTGGAAGAGAGATAATGAAAAGGGTGGAAACATTAGGCAAACATTGAAGAGTTCTAAGCAGAAAAATGACATAATTCATTTTTCCCATTATTGGGATCTCTCTGTATGGAAAATGATTGGAGATGTGTTGGGTGGATGTAAGTAGAACAGATAGGAGGCTGTATATGGATCCAGCAATAAAATAACTGGAGTTAAAGTAGGATAGTGACAGTGGAGATAGAGAACCAAGAATATTAAAGGGTGTTTGAATGAGAACTTATAACAGTTTATATTTAACAAGTAGGGCAGTCCAATATTTTTATTATAACTGGCTAGTGCTCTCTTTTAGCAAACAATGTCAATTTTCCATTTATGTCAAAACTACTCAATACATGCTTCTAAGGTTAGGTTATTTAGTGCCAAGAAAACAGAAATGGGGGTAGTAGTAATAAATAAGTGGAAAGTCAATTATTTGCTATTGAAATTCTTCAGGTATTCAATTTTATGGAGGCTATGCAACCAGCTAAGAAAGAAGCCAATTCATAAAAATGCATACGTGCATTTCATAATGTTCAGGATATGCTCACTTATATTTGGCTGTATTCATAGTAAATTCCAAAGCTTAAATCAATAGGTACACAAATTAGACATACTATACTGAAGGTTTTGTTTTATAAAATATGAGATGCTTAATTCTATTAGCCATGACAAAATGTTTAGTGTGAAGCTTATATTAATAAAAACTCCCAGTAACCAGGGAAAGTTCATTAATGTTTTGGAAGCATACAGACAGTTTCACTCTTTCTTTTGTTATTCTCGGGAATTTGCTTATTCTTCTAAAATTAATTTGTGCAGTAGTCATATTTTTAGATAACGACTGTATAGTAATGAAATACATAGGTCAAGATGGGTGATGGAATACTTGGAATTTTCTCTGATCTATTTGAGAAAACCTATTGAAATGTCAAAAATAAATACTAATAAAATATCTGTGTTAGTGTTAGCAGCAGTGAATACATACAGGTTTGCAGCAACTTAATTCTTGCCTCCTCAAAGGAAATAAGTTGTCTGAGGGGCATAAGGCAGAGTGAGAGACTGAAGCAAGTTTTTGAGCAGAAGTGAAAGTTTGTGAAAAAGTTTTAGAGCAAGAATGAAAATGAAGTAAAGCACACTTGGAAGAGAGCCAAGTGGGCAATTTGAGAGATCCAAGTGTGCTGTTCAGCCCTTTAGTTGGGGTTTTATACATTGGCGTGGTTCCGGAGATTTGTGTCTCTCCTCTCTGGATGTTTTCTTGGGTGAGCTGTTCGCATGCGCAGTGGTCTGCCAGCACTTGGGAGGGGCTTTAAGTACATTAATTTTTGACTGTTAGCATCTGCCTGTATCCCTGAAATAAATCCAACTTGGTTTTGATGTATTATGCCTTTTTTATGTTTCAGATTTTGTTGGAAAGAATCTTAATATCTATGTTCATGAGAAGACCCACCTGCAACTTTTCTTTCATAACCTTTTACTCAGTTTTGAGATCAATGTTATGCTGGCCTCATAAAATATGTTTGAGAAGTATTCTTTTTTTTCTGTCATGTGGAACATCTTGTGTAAATTTGGTGCTTTTTGACTTACCAATGAAGTCCTCTAGTCTGCTGTTTTCTTTGTAGAGAGGCAGGCATATGTTTGTTTGATATAACAACTTTATTGAGGCATAACTGACACACCATACAATTCACACATTTAAATTATTCAATTCAATATCTTCAGTTTCCTTCTAGAGTGATGTAGTTATCACTACAATCAATTTCAGAACATATTCATCATTCTACAAAGAAATCCCATATCCATTAGCAGTCACTCCTCATTTATTCTCTACTCCTCCAAACCGAAACAACCATAAATCTACTTTCCAAATGTGTAGACTTCCCTATTCTAGAGATTTCATCTAAATTAAATCATGCAAATTGTGATCTTTTGTGACTGGATTCTTATTATTATAATGTTTTCAAGGTTTATCCATGCCATGACATGTATCACTAATTCTTTTCTCTTTATTAGCAAATAATATCACATTGTATGGATATACCACATCTTATTTAACTATTACTATATGTCAGTTGGTAGATAGCTGGGTTGTTTCAATTTTTTGGTTAATATGAATAATGCTGCTATTAACAATCATGTATAAGTTCTTGTTTGTATATATGTTCCCAATGCTCTTGGGTATATACCCAGGAGGAGAACTACTTGGTTTTATGCTAACTCTAAGCTTACCCTTTTGAATAACTGTCAAAGTGTTTTCCAAAGTGGCTGCATTGTTTGACATCCTCACAGCAGATTATGAGTGTTCCAACTTCTCCATACGCTCTCCAAAACTTAGTATCTCCTTGTGATTCTGATTGGCATTTGTGTGATTAATAAAATGTTGAACATGTGCTTCTTGGCTATTTTTGGAGTAATGTCTATTCAAACCCTTTGTTCATTTTTAAACTTGGTAATTTGTCTTTTTCTTGTTGTTTCTTTATTCATTCTGGATACAAATCCCCTATCAAATATATGATTTTCAAATATTTATGATAAAGGGATCTGTGATTCAAGATGGGGAAGTAGACATGCATGTTAATGTACTTAGCAACAGAGTTTCAAAATATATTCCGCAAAAATGGACAGAACATATATGTGGTGCAAGACCCAAATATAAGACCCAAAAACTCTTCATCTGTGCCGTCATGACATTTTCATAAAATAAAGACATGCATGGCTTAACTGCAAGTTCCCGTTTGTATAAGTCTCCTAGTCTAGGGGACCAGGCAGAGTTCCTGCTTACCTCTGAATAGTGGATTTCAGTGCCCTGCCAGCCCATGGAATTATTCAAACAGGTCAATCACATCCTCTAGTGGAAACAAGGGGTCATCTCACCTTGATACTACAAAGCCTGCCTCCCACAGCCCCTGCCTGTTCACTCCATTCCCAAGTGTAAACCCTATGTGGCAAGCAGGTCCTCCTCCCACAGGCTGTGAGTATATGTGACTAACAAAGTGCTATAGATCACATCTGTCCAGTGTCAGGTGGCATGTGTTTGGCCATCTGCTTAACCCTAAGGTGAAATCCATCCTGCACCAAAGGGAAGAATCTGAGGCAATTAAAACAATTGGCATAATGAACAGGATGGCCCATCCATAACCTACACCTGCTCATCTTTAATTAACTGTGCTTTGCTAACTAACATGTTAACTAACTAACTGTGATACACCGAAGCCTTTAGAGATAGAACTTCCAATTACTTGTTGGTTTATGCTTTTGTCTGTGCAGTTTGTACCTTTTTTGAGTTTTTCCATCAATGCCCACCCTAAAACATTCTTCTCCCTAAGACCAGAATTGCTATTATTTGACTATACCCCGACATAGCCTAATGTCAGACTGAGCACATGTTTGGCAAGTCAGAAAGGCAGTGAAAACACAGTGCCTTCACTAACCTGTGCTTGAGTCCCACTAAACAGGGCACAGGCTGGAGCTCTTTGTTCACTGCATTTGTCCTGGTGACTATCATTGGCGGTTTGGGGCAGCCTTATCAATTGGCATTGCAAACAGAATGGGATGGCAGATAGGCAGATAGGTGGGGCTAGGACCAGTAATGGACCTTTGTGAGGCTTGTGGGAATGAAGATGACCACCACTCCAGAGAGAATTAAGTGTGGCACTTCATTGCCTAATGTGAGTCATTGATGTTCAGGCAAGGGTAGTGGTTTTGCTCATGTTCTGTGCTTCTGCTTCTTTTGCTGTTGCCCTGTGTTGTTCCCTGACCTCCCAGGGTAATGAGGTGCCTGACCATGGCAGCCTGTGGCCCAGACACTGATGAGAAAAGGGGAAGGAGAATGCACAACCCCTAGCCAGTGTGTCTAGGCTTTGCTTAGTACTGCTGCTTACCAGCTGACCAAAGGAATAATCTTGCAATCACAAGCTTGATGGCTGTCACCCCCAGCAAGATAAAATGAAATTATGACTGTGAAGCTCTCACCTGGGAAGATTGACTGGCACTCCCTGGAGAAGGCGGGACGCACTCATGAGAGCGACTGTTGGGCTCCTGGGTTTTTCCCTGTCACCACCCACAATGCACTTTGCACCCTGAATCATCAGACAGAAATAGAAACTAAAAGTCATGATTTATGTGATTAGAAATTCAAAATACTCTGAAGGAATGTGTACAGAGGAAAAGAGGGGAAGAAAAGGAAGCCTGCACTGCAGAAAAGGCGAGGCCATAGCAGAGGATGGTTACAGCACATCAATATCTGGTTTATGAGCCCAGCACTCTAACTGTGCCACTCTGCTGTCTTTATCTCTCTTGCAACAAACATCCTGATTCTCCGGGTGGTAGGGAAAACACCCCAGACACCACTGAGGCACAATAAGAGTTAATTTTAGTTTGACTTAAGCTCGAGGTCCTTCATCCCTGTAAAGCAACCATTGCCATCGGGAAAGTCTCTAACCCCAATGATACTAATTTGAGGCTCTCTGGAGGAATAAGTTTATAAGTATGAGTAGAGTAGAGAGGAGCCCCGCACCCCACACACACTCATGTATATACAGTGACAAACATGGAAAACAAAAAGAGAAAGGAAGGAATGAAAGACGAGGGGAAAGGAGGAAGAAACCACGATTTAAAAAAAAAAAAGAGAGAGAGAAAAAAAAAAAAAAACTAGAAAAAAGTAGGTGCACACATTGACCCAATTGGAAATCCAAACTTTACTAAAATAATTTATACAACAAAAATATAAAGGGGAGTTGATTAGCTTTTGCACCTCTACAGCATAGGTTCAAAATTAACTTTACCATCTACTAAAATGCACTAATTGCATTTTGCACAAACCTTCACAGCTTTAATTAATACTGGGATTTGAATTTTAGTTATTATTGGAGATTCCACTACCGTTAAACATGACACTCCTATAATTTTAAGAAAAAAAAAAGATGAATGTAAAATAGAGAATAAATAGGTATACCGTGACGTCCTAACTGCAAATTCTCCTCTGATCCCTCCTCCCAAAGATGAGGTCCACAGCCAAGATACCCTTCTTTTCAGGGGAACTAGGCACAGCTCCTGTTTATGCTGGGTTCTCTCTGTCTTTCTCTCTCAGAGACTGCACATAAATTATGCATACAATTCCATGACTTGGACATAGGCACGCACCTGTGAAACTGTCACCAAAATTAAGGAAATAGACATACACCTCACCTTTCAAATGTTTCTTTTTGCCTTTTTTTAAAAACAAGAACTCTTCACATGAAATCTACTCTCTTAATAAATTAAGTGTGCAATAAAGTATTGTTAAACATAGGCACAATGTTGTAAACAGATCTCTAGAATTTACTCATCTAGCATAACAGAAACTTTTATTCATTGACTGACTCCCCATTTCCTCCTCCCCACTGTCCTTGGCATTCACCATTTGATGCTTCTGAGTTTGACTATTCTAGATACCCTGTATAAATGGAATCTTGTTGTCATATGTCTGTCTTATTTCTCTTAGCATAATGTTGTCTGGCTTCATCCATGCTGTCACTAACAACAGAATTTGCTTCTCTTTTAAGGCTAAATAATATCTTATTGTAGGAATTCATCTCTGACTGGTAGGTTTTAGTTCCTGTTACCCACTCAATTCAAACAAATTAATCACATCTTCTACCGGGGAGGAGAGGTCACCTGGTTGTCATGATTCTATAGAGCCTACAGTTGTTCATATTTTTCTGTAGAGTCAGTAAAATTGTAAAAAAAATTTCCCACAGGATTTTGTGGACAAATTAATAAATTATTAAAATTATATGGAAAGACAAAGGATCTCTAATAGATGAAATTATTTTTAAAATGAAAACTGAGTTGGAGAGTTCTTGCTGCCATATTTTCAAATTTATCATGAAACAATAGTACTTAACATCAGGTGGTCTTTGAAAAGGATATATGTATATGTAAAGAGAGATGCGTGGAACAGAGGAGTGAGTCCAGAAATACGTTCACAAGAATATATGCTCAATTGATTTTTATCATTATACATTACATATTCATATATATATATATATATAGAGAGAGAGAGAGAAAGGGAGAGAAAATACTTTGTACTTTATCAAAATAAATAAACTTTTGTTCTGTAAAACTCACTGCTAAGATATTGAAAACTCAATGTGAACAATTAGAGAAAAATTTTCAAATCATATGCCTGATAAAGGACTTGTGTGCAGAATATGCAAACAGCTCCCAAACACTCCTAAGAAAGTAATGAAAAATTGGGCAGAAGATTTAAACACACCTCACCAAAGAAGACATTATATTGATAACAAGAATATAAAAATGCTCAATCTCTTAGTCACTTGATAAGTTAAAACCACATGTATATAACATATTTGTAATCACCCCAAACTGGAAACAAATCAAATATTTTTTAACTGATGAAGCATTAAATTAACTGTGGTACACCTGTAAAATGGACTACTGTTCATAATAAGAACAAAGCACTAACACATGCAACAAATGGATAAATCTATGTAAAAGAAGTCAGACTCAAATGCTACATGCTGTTTGATTCCATTTGTATGATGTTCTTGCAGTAGCAATACTGTTGGAACATGGAACACATGTATGGATGCCAGGGACCACGAGCTGGAGAGACAGTTTTGAAGGAGATGGGCTAATTTTTAGAATATAAACAAACTGTTCCATATCTTGATTGTGGTAATGGATATGCAACTGTACACATTTCTCAGCACCCATGGAACTATACACAGAAAGCGTGAAAGATTTTGTATGTAAATTCTATGTTAATATAAAATACGTATAAAAAAACACCAGCCTTATTAATGATTCATACTAAGAAAACAAAATGTCATGTAGTTAAGCTACCTGGCCCTGCAAGCCATGGAAGGTGGCTCTTGGGAGTACTGCAGATACTTTTTTTTTTTTTTTTTGGCCATCGTACTGTGACAGAGGAGATTGCTTTGTAATTACTGACTGTATATTCACTCTTAACTTTTATGTTGTGTGAAATATTTGACCTTAAATGTTTATAAAAGTAAATCAAACCTGGAAACAACTGCAATCCTAAGTCTTACACTATGAAATTACATCCCAAACTTAGTACAACATAGACTAAATTAAGGGAAGAGTTCAAGAGAAACCTATTTCTCTACACTTTGAGAACCCTGTGGAATTCTGTAAAAATTGCAGCAACTGATATGTGGGCTCATTACCTCTCCCCTGAAATGACAAAATCAAGGGATGTGGAAGCATTTCTGATTTCAAAGGACTCCACAAAGTCACAGGGGTGGGGGTTAATGAAAAAACATACCATGATTATAAGAAATTGAATTTATTGCATGGATGTGGGTTGAAAGTAAAGAGGGCTTCTCGGGGACATTAGCATGTGTGGTTATTAAGGGAGTGACCATGTATTACCAAAGTTTTGTCAGGAAAGCAAAATCTGCTTCTATGATCTCCTGTGACATTGTCTTACTCTACCATGATTCTTAGGTCCCTCAGCCTGCTACTGAAGAAAGTCTCTAAGTGTCCCAAAGAAGGTTGAAAAGAGAATGAATACTAGAAAATCCAGCTCTACCTCTCTTTCATCTGTCTTCTCATATTCTAGAGGAGTCTGAATGGGACATGTACATGTGTTTCTGTAGTTTTTGTGAAGTAGTAGTTGGAGAGGAGCATTCTACTATTGTCATCTTTCTTATCAAGGCACATTCTTTACTTTCCAAATCATCTCTCCATCCTAGGGTTTAAGATTTGCCACATAAAAGTCAAGAATATTCTGAACACTTTGGATTTATCTTCCCATCATGTCTGCTTGCTCAGGCTTTATACTAAGTACATAATGAAAAAAAGAAAAAGGGAAAATATAGAATGAAGGAAATATGTATTAAAATCTCAAAATATTAAACACTTATGATTAATAATAAGTTTAAAGGCCTACCAACAACCCTAAAAATAAATGAAGTGCATAGATTAGGAAAACTCTAGTATATAAATTACAGCATGAGTAAGTATAAAATGTGCTTGTCCTTAGATAGGAAGACATTAGACAAAAGTCAACTTTCCTAAATTAATGTATACATTTTGTGTTTTGAGGAATGAGGTGAGAACTTGACCAAATTTTGTTATAGTCGTAGGAAATATTAAACAACCACGAGAAATGTAAAAAGGAAAAAAAATAAATGAGGAACTCACTATCCTTTTGAGTATTTTAAAATCTCTATGATCATTGTTAAAAAGCAGTAGTAATAGATCTAAAAACATATGGGAATTTAATACCTGACCAAAGTGACATGTTAACTAATTGGAGAGCATAAACTGACTCATTAACCTTCTCAGAAAAACTGCATTAAGATTTCAGGGAAAATGATGTTAGATTTATAATTTTTTTCTTATGCAAAGCAGGACAGGATCAAACAATTAATGTGAAAAATTGTAACCATAAATATACCAGAGAGAAACAGAAAGTTTTAAAAAAAGAGATAAGAAGATTGTTTGTAAGTCAAAAATGAAGCCCAGGAGTTATGCAATTCAATTATATTTTATTCTGGATGTATACAATTTAGAAATATTTAAACAGTAAACAATATTATAAACAGCAAAACAAGGCTTATAAAGAACAAACAAAATAAGAAACAAATGGTTGCCAACTGTATTAGTTTATTGCCACACTGCTATAATGAACTACTTGAGACTGGGTAATTTATAAAGAAAAGAAGTTTAATTGACTCACTATTCTGCATGGCTGTGAAAACCTCAACAAACTTGCCATTATGGTCAAAGGTGAAGGGGAAGCAAGGCATGCCTTATATGGTGGCAGGAGAGAAAAAGAGCAAATGGAAGTGCCACACTTTTAAAACATCAGTTCTCCTGAGAACTCAGTCACTATCACCAGAATAGCATGGGGGAAACCACTCCCATGTTGCAATTACCTCCCACCAGGTTCCTCCCTTGACACGTGGGGATTACAATTCAAGATGATTTTGCTAGGAACACAGAGCCATGCCTTACCATTCCATCACTTGCCCCTTCCAAAACTCATGTCCTTCTCACATTCCAAAATACAATTATTCCTTCTCAACAGTCCCCCAAAGTCTTAACTCATTCCAGCATTAACACAAAAGTCCAAGTGAAATTCCCTTCTGAGACAAAGGAAGTCCCTTCTGCTTATCATATGGTAAAATCAAACGCAACTTAGTTACTTTTGACTGCATGTATGTGGGTTGAAAGTAAAGAGGGTTTCTAGGGGACATTAGTGTTCAGGGAGTACAGGCATTGGGTAAATTCTCCCATTCCAAATGGGAGAAATTGGCCCAAACCAATGGGAAATAGCCCCATTGCAAGTCTAAATCCCAACAGTGCAGTCATTGAATCTTAAAGCTCCAAAATAATCTCCTTTGACTCCATGTCTCACATCCAGGTCATGCTGAATACAAGGGTTGGACTTCACCCATGTGGCTCTGCAGGGTACATCCTCCACAACTTCTTTCATGGGCTGGAGTTGAGTTTCCATGGCTTTCTTTCTTTTTTCTTTGCTCTTTTTTTTTTTTTTTTTTTTTTTTGACAGAATCTTACTCTGTGGCCCGCGCAGAAGTACAAGCGATTCTCCTGCTCAGCATCCCAAGTAGCTGGCATTACAGGTGCTCACCACCAGGCCTGGCTAATTTTTTTTGTATTTTTAGTAGAGACGGGGTTTTGCCATGTTGAACAGGCTTGTCTCAAACTCTGGACCTCAGATGATTCATCCATCTTGGCCTCCCAAAGTGCTGGGATTATAGGCACAAACCACCATGCCTGGCCATTTCTATAGCTTATACAGGTGCATGGTGCAAGTTGTCAGTGGATCTACCATTCTGGGGTCTGGAGGATGGTGGCCCTCGTCTCACTGCTCCACTAGTTAGTGACCCAGTGGTGACTCTGTGTGAGGGCTTCAACCCTTTATTTTACCCTCTGCATTGCCCTAGTAGAGCTTCTCCATGAGGGCTTCTCTCCTGCAGCAGACTTCTGCCTGGACACCCAGGCATTTCCATACATTCTCTGAAATCTAGGTGAGGTCTTCCAAAGTTCAACTCATATCTTCTCTGCATCCACATGTCCAACACCCCATGGAAGTTGCCAAGGTTTGGAGCTTACATCCTCTGAAGCAATGGCTTGAGCTGTACCTTTGCCCATTTTAGTCACGGCTGGAGCTGGAGAGTCTGGGAAACAAGGTGCCATGTCCTGAGGCTGCACAGAGCAGTGAGGCCCTGGACCCAGCCCACAAAACCATTTGTCCCTTTTAGGCCTCAGGGTCAGTGATGGGAAGGGGTGCCATGAAGATTTGTGAAATGTCCTGGAGACATTTTCCCCTTTGTCTTGGCTATTGACATTTAGATTCTCTTTAGTTATGTAAATTTCTACAGCTAATGGCTTGAATTTCTCCCCAGAAAATGGGTTTTTGTTTTCTACTGCAAGGTCAGGCTACAAATTTTCCAAACTTTTATGTTCTGCTTGCCTTTTAAGCATAGGTTCCAATTTCAGATCATCTTTTTCTGAAAGGATATGACTGTACACTTTCAGAAAAAGCCAGGTCACCTCTTGAATGCTTTGCTGCTTAGAAATTCCTTCTGCAAGATACCCTAAATCATCTCTCAAGGTTAAAGTTCCACAGATGTCTAGGGCAGGGGGGAAATGCCGCCAGTCTCTTTGGTAAAGCATAGCAAGAGTGACCTCTGCTCCATTTTCCAATAAGTTTCTCATCTCCATCTGAGACCACCTCAACCAGGACTTCATTGTCTACACCACTATCAGCATTTTGATCAAAACAATTCGACAGGTCTCTAGGAAGTTCCAAACTTTCCCTCACTTTCTTGTCCTCTTCTTAGCCCTCCAAACTGCTCCAACCTCTGCCCATTACCCAGTTTCAAAGCCACTTCCACATTTTATGGTTATGCTTATAGCAGCACCTTACTCCTAGGTGCCAATTTTCTGTTTTAGTCTGCTTTTACACTGCTATAAAGAACTACCTCAGATGCATAATTTATAAAGAAAACAGGTTTAATTGACTCACAGTTTCTCATGGCAGGGGATGCCTCAGGCCCCCTGATCCAATTATCTCCCGCCAAGTCTCTCCCAAGACACACATAAAGGATTACAATTCAAGACAAAATTAGGGTGGGGACACAGATCCAAACCATATCAACAACTATCAACTTCCCAAACTTAATTTATAAAATACGGAATAAATAAACACAAGTATTTACAAATTAGGCTGGGGATTTTGTTGTGTTTAATACAGCTTTTTTGTTTTTTTGACGTATTTAACAGCAATCAACATTTATTGAGGTAAATATTACTTTTTGTTATCACATCTCACAGCATATGGAAAAGATCTTTGTTTCCATTGTTTCCTGATTGGGTTCAACTTCAGTTATCGTTTAAGTAAATTAAAGCACAATACTTATATGATATAATTCTAGAGAGTATGATAAAATGAAATAATATGCTCTTAAGAACTATATTGAAGGCCGGGCGCGGTGGCTCAAGCCTGTAATCCCAGCACTTTGGGAGGCCGAGACGGGTGGATCACAAGGTCAGGAGATCAAGACCATCCTGGCTAACATGGTGAAACCCCGTCTCTACTAAAAATACAAAAAACTAGCCAGGCGAGGTGGCGGGCGCCTGTGGTCCCAGCTACTCCGGAGGCTGAGGCAGGAGAATGGTGTGAACCCGGGAGGCAGAGCTTGCAGTGAGCTGAGATCCGGCCACTGCACTCCAGCCCGGGCGACAGAGCAAGACTCTGTCATATTGAAACCATCTATATTCTGAAAACAATATCTTATTTTATCATTATTAATACATAAAAGTTGAATAGAGAAAATGCAGCATCAATTAAGTAAGTTAAATCAAAAGGTGTCACTCAATCAGAATTCATTAAATGGATAAAAGACATCAGATATCTGGCTAAGTATGTGGATATTCAGGATTTAGCTATTGGAAACCTCAGTCATACCTGCACATCACTCTGCATCCTTGAGCTATCACATCTCACCCCTCCTACTCCTCAGGGAACCTGAGGATTCAGGAGCCGATCTGATACTCTCACTGGCCACCACACTGGGCTACACGTAGAACAGTAGGTGCAAAGGGGCCACTTGGGAAAAGTTGGATTGCAAACTCTAATTCAGACAATTTTTGCGTGTTGTGACCATCCTGTTATCTTAGATCATTGCACTCTCTTGATCATAACAACAGCTGACAAGCTTTGTTGAGCTATTTTCTCATGAGAGATGATCCACCTTTGATTAAATGAAACAAACTGTCCAGTTGTTTCTCCAAGCCTTCAGACATCTTCCCATAGGAGTCAGGGTGTTGATGTAAAAGGATGATGCTTTCATATAATTTGGGAAATTTCTCCTCTATTTCTATGTGATGCATTTCCTCCTCCATTGATTTTCTGCAAAGTTTCATTTCACATTCTTGATTTAGTTCAGGCAGTGTCTGGAGTTTCAAAGGAAGCTTTTGAATCTCAATTTTAAATCGTGCATTTCTCACTGCACTGCTCTAATTGGGAACTCTTAAAATACTGCTTGTTTTTCTCTTTAACTTTTTTTAAAGAAAATATTTAAATTAACAGCATTAATGAGTTTCTTCAAATTGATATTTGAAGAAAATTGATAATTTTGGTTTCCATTTTCCAAAACTCTTTTTGTCTAATGTCATTTGTCAACATCTGTGTAATCTTGTCTAAAAGGAGTTGTCAATTTGTCATCATCTGTGTAATGTGCTCTAAAAGGAGAAGATAAGTTTATCATCTTCAGAATAGAGTCCATTAGAAATTTTTACTGGTTCTCTTTACAACTGACCTCTTTTTCCCTTTATGTTTTGATGTTTTCTAATACATTTTTCTGTTTCTTTAGGTCCCACACTCTTTTCTTCCAGCAGCTTCTTGGACAAAGAGCGTCTTCAAGCTGAACATTTTTATCAAAACCATTAAGAACTTTTCTCTGATATTGTCCTATAGTCTTCTGAAATGACATTAACATATTTTGGCCTCAGTTACTTGGCACTGTTGGCACTGTCAGGATTGTGATGCTTCTTTTGAATGACTGTGTCTATCTTTTAAGATGAGCCATTATCATTCAGGAAATAACATTTTGTGGAATTGGCTCTTTTGTTCTTAGTCATGAGGCTCTTCTGTATCCCACAGTGAAATCATGGACCTATTTGTATCTTTATTAGGTATTGCCAAACACAGAGTTTTTAACATCAGAGGACTGACCACCAATACAAGTGACTAGATAACTCATAGGCTTTAATAATGAGTCTGATATTCCCACTGTCTTTACATTTCTCTCTTCAACTCAGTCAGCAAGTGTCTGTGCTAGCTCCTTTCCCTTCATAGTCATGTTGGCTATGCACAATAAGAACAATTAAAACAGCACATACCAAAATTTTCAAGGGAATCCCAAACAGACTTAGCCTTGTGTCCATAATTCAAATGACACTATCAGTGCACCATGCAGTGGCCATAGGAGTAGTTGCAAAGAGCTTTTGTGGCCATCTGTAGACCTTCCATAGATCCGCTGGCCACTGCAGCTCTTCCTCTGGTTGAAACCTGTGGACTACAACTTCCTGCCCAGACTCTAGGAGCATCCTACCTTGAAACAAAACAAGTCTCTGGCAACCAGAACAGACCATCAGTAGAGCTGTGTGGGGAGAAGTGCTGACAAATTTATAAACTTTACTCTGGTCACCACATAAGCAGAATGTACTACTTGCTCAAAACATTGAATCACTGATTAACAGCCTTTTAAAACAGAGATCACCAGGCCCAGATGGGGTTTCTGGTGAATTCTAGCAAGCATTTAAAGAAGAAACGGTATAAATTTTCCACAATTTTTCCAGAAAATAGAAGCAGAGGAAACACTTTGTAACCCCACATTCTATGAGGTAAGTATTTCTCTAATACTCAAACTAGGCAAAGAACAAAAAACTACATAGCAATGTCTGTCTTAACATGCACATGAAAATTCTCAACAAAATATTAACAAATCACATCCAGCAATACATAAGAATAATTATATAGCATGGTTAAGTGGGATTTATTCCAGGTGTTCAAGTTTGTTTCAACATTTGAAAATATTTATATATTTTGAGACTATTTTGCTCCAGACATGCATATCTAAGATGGCTACAAATTCTATTTTATTATTATGTAGTATTCCTCTTATGATCCACAAATGCCATGAGGGGAAACTATGGTGTAGCTTAAAATAATGAGAATATGATTTTTTCCCCTGTGTTCATTAGAAATGCATCAGATTCATGTTAAATGAATTTCTTAATTTCATTCTTTAATACACTAGAAATTTTTACTGTGCATGTTTATTTATATATTTGACATTTTCAAGTCATCTTATAATTAGTATTTTATCTTTACATTTCAAAAAACCCCATATGCTTTCCACTGTGACAGATTAGCTAATATATGGGACCAATTTTCTTGTCAAGAACAAGTAGCAAAACTGAATAGAGAAATAAAACCATATGTTTGAAGGCATAAGAGAGCAACCCAGACTAGCGCACTACGGAAGCCAATATGATAGTAGATGAGAGTCAACTGATGAAAAGGACCCTCTCCTTTTCCCTCTTACGTATTAATTTTTGAATTTTTAAAAGCATTAACAAAATTACTTATTAGTGTTTTCTATCATATATATTTAATAATTCAAAACTATTTCAATATTATTTACTTCATATTTCTAGAAACAGTTCTCAATAGTTTTTTTTTTTTTTTTTGAGATGGCGTATCACTCTGGCGCCCAAGCTGGAGTCCAGTGGCGTGATCTCGGCTCACTGCAAGCTCCACCTCCCAGGTTCACGCCATTCTCCTGCCTCGGCCTCCCGAGTAGTTGGGACTACAGGCGCCCACCACCACGCCCGGCTAATTTTTTTTATATTTAGTAGAGACGGAGTTTCACCGTATTAGCCAGAATGGTCTCCATCTCCTGATCTCATGATCCACTATCCTCGGCCTCCCAAAGTGCTGGGATTACAGGCATGAGCCACCATGCCCAGTCAATAGTTCTCAAAATTTTTGTACTTGTGTCCTTAAACGTAAGTGTTGACAGAATTCTTTACAAAGCTAAAATCTGACGTGGCAATTGCATTGCAAATATACCTCCAAGTAATAGAAATTTAAATTTGACTGAGTGAGTGTATAATCTTCTCTACATACTGGCCTCAGGTGAAAAAAATCTGATCAGAGATAAAGTTTTTTAGTAAGATAAATTAGAAATTGGGGCCAAGAAATCATGTCTAAATCCTCACCGAATACAAGCTTGTACCTTTCCTCATTGGCTTCATGGACAACTGTTCTACTGTGTAGAGAAGATAGGACTAACTTGCTGTCAAAGAAGGATGAAAACTCATCCTTGTTGATACCAAGTATCCGTTGTGAATAAAGCTGATGACACTTTTTTTATGCAACCAATTTTCCAAATTTTCCTTACCAAAATCGTGTATGTTCCAAGATAAATATTTATGCAGACAACTTTACAGTAATGTTTTCAAAAGTCTGATAAAGATATATTAACATGATGCTTCAATTGGTATGATTTGCTTTTATAATTATGGCATTTTGATTTTTCTATTTGATGAAAAAACGCACGTAGGAAAAATGTATACAAGATGTTTTGCTCCGAGCCTTGGAAAAGTTATGTAAAATTGTACACCTTTCTGAGTATGTTTTATTACATGACGTAACTCAATTTGACATGTAACAGTAACAGAATGTCAGGCTGAGAGTATTTTGAAAAGAACCACTCTTGTTTGAAAGGCCAACAATTTAAGAAGTTGAAAATATAAGATTTGTATTCTCAAATTTGTAACAAAATAATACAACTCAACATTTGTGGTATATTAGGTATTAGTAATAAATCATTGCCTCTTTATTGTGTGAGAAAGAGTATCCTTAGAGAAGGCTAACATTGCTTTTTAACTAATTACACATGTATTTTGAGATGATATCCAGTATGTTTAAATTTGTGATTATAGTGATTTTTTTTTTATCCTAATAAGGTCTTCCATCCAAACTGAAAGTTTGTCATTTTATGCAAACCTGCATAGTGAAACATATAGAAGTAAAGAGTTACCTGTAATGGGCCATAATTAGAAACTCCTTCTTGACAAACATTTTTTTGCTTCCAAGTTCCGTCTTGTAGTAGAGTAATAAACCACTTACAGAAGAGAATAATTGGGCTGAATGGACTTAAGCAAATATTTAACTTAATGACTCTTCATTTCACAGAATACTATAACCAGAGAAATTGACACTCATCCAAATTTTTAATATTAGTGTGTGAGAAAAAACGACGTTTGTATTTTGGACACCCGCAAATCTATGTGCTGTACACCACACATATTTAAGCAGGTCAATGATATTTCTACTGAAGCAAAAAGATGCCAATGAGAGTGAAAAAGCAAATTAGAATTAGTCCCAGGCATCAAGGAAACAGTTTCCTTTTTAGGATAAATAATGTATTCCTGAAAAATGAGCTAAAGTTATAATGAGAAAAGACCTGTGCTTACAATCAAAAGTCTAAAAGGCATATTCATATGCAGCTGTTACTCCATTTTTTACTTCAAACAAGTCACTTTATGAACCTGAATCTGTTTCTTTTTCTGCCTACCTTCCTTTATAAAGTTACAGTAATTAAATAAGATCATGTTTTTTGAAGCTCCTTGAAATCTGCTGAGTGCTGAAAAACGTAAGACATTGTAAATGGTATTCAGCATTCCTAAAGTTATAGATATCTGATTTGGCAAACGTGAACTCAAAATATTTATATATTAAAAATTATATTGATGAAATTGTATTTAATATATTTTATGTGTTTTTAAAGTTTTATTTTCTTTTTCAATCCCATTAAAATCTCTAACACTGACTGCACATAGCAGGCTTACAAAATATTTTTCTTAAATTGGATAACATATTAATAGTATATTCATATATTTAAATAAAATTGAACCCTTTTATATTTATAGTATAAATTGGGGCAGAAAAATAAAGTCTATAGCATGAAGAAAGAAGTAAAATAATCTAGAAAGCTCATTTCAGACTCCCAAAGGGATTAACAGTAGGTACTAGATAGATGTGAAAAATTGTGTATTGGTATTTATCTATCTCTATACAACGTATACCTTCTAAAACCCAATGTGCCTATATTCTAACAGTTATATTTTTTGTCTTTGGAAAACTACTTATCATTGAAACTTAAACATATACAAGTACAATAATAATAATAAAACATTGAAATTACAAAAGTACTTGGAAAGTAGTATTATCAAAGTTTAGAAAAATAATATGAAATTTCATTTAAAAATATACTGCTCAAATAAAATATAATTTTATTTAATGTATTTTTCTGTGGAAAATTGTTTAGTTAATTTTCTTCTTGAGTCAATAAAACTATTGATATTTATCAAATATTTAGTAATCAGCTCTAGGTTCTCTGACATCCATGATTTCGGTCAATTTTTGTGAAATGTGTCAAGCTATAAATTTACAATACATTGTGTGGCAGTTGAATTTTTCCCAAGAAATAATATGAAAACTTTTATGCATTTCTATTTTTATTTATAAAATATTAAACAGTAATATCTCAGAATATGTCATGTAAAGTTAATTATATTAAAATTCGCGAAAACTTGAATTATATTGTGTTATATGTACAAGTAGCAAAGTGCCCACTCTAGGTGAGGGTTAAAAGAGAATAAACCTGACAGATGAACTTAAAAGTATTGAATAGTAGTGTGCGCTCATTTACATGGCAACCTCTGGGGAACTCCTTGGGGAAAATTATTTTTAACCAAATCTGTAATTGACATTAGGACATATACATATATTTTTGACAGATTTGGAGGTCCAAATGGAAATCAAGTTGTAGGAAACTAATTAGGTGTTTGATAGAATTCATCATAAAGAAAAACGTCTGGCACAAAAGTCCAACTTGGCATTAGAACATACATTTTAGATGGGATTGGTGGTTTTGAGAACTAGAATCAGCTGAATCCAGTAACTCAGTGGGTATAAAGATGTCTGGAGAAAAGAGTATGATGCATTTGAATGGAAAAGACTGTTTCGGTAAGCTCTGCAACATGAAAAAAAAAAAATGTGCATAATTCAGGGGAGGAGAATACAAAAATTCAGTGATTTAGTAGCCTTCAAATATGGGGAATATTGAGAAATAAACATTTATAAATATACATTTTGAATAGCTGTGTCAATTAAAAATTTGGAGAATACTTGAAAATATAAATATGGTTTTATTTGTAAAAAATGTTTTCATTTGTAAATTAGAGGGACACAAGAAAGGATAATTATTTTCAATATGGAAATTATTTACAGAAATTGAAAAGCAAGATTACTCTACAATGTACCTATAATATATTTATGAAATATTTATGATGTTATATATGGGGTTTTACTTCTTCATGAGGTGTTACATTTTGAAGTATCTTTTATATTTATTTTCTTCCTTTTCTCTTTCATTCTTCTTCCACTCCTGTATCCCACATCTTTTTCTGACATTCAAAACATCCTCATTCATCTCAAGAAATGTAAGTTATTAAAACATTACTAGTAACCTTCGGGGTTTACCTGAGGAAAACCAGATAGAATATACAGAGTCTTTGGAGAGAATAATATGCTATCACTAAACATGACCTCTCTTGTTTGGTAAAGGAAGCAATCTAAAGACAAAGTAAGTGGATAAACATTACTGAGAAACCAGTGGGACACAAATATTCATTAATTTTATATAAAATATAAATAAAATGAACTTGGTTCAAAGCTAATATATTAAGAAATTAATTCCTCATTGACCACTGCGAACTAAAAATAGCACAAAATCTCCCAAATACTTTACTACTAATAAATTTAGAAATGTGTTCTAAAGATTTTTTTCTTTAATGTAAGATTAAAATTCCAAGAGTTTAAAATTTACCAAGTAATTTGATATAATCATTTAATACAATCAATGAAGGCATGTATTAGGATAAAAGGAGAAGAATATATCATTGGGCCAGTTTAATTACTTAGGAGATCTAAAATGAATTATTCAGCTTATACTCCACCATGAAAAAACGTTAAGCTAGTAAATTTCATACTGTAAGGGCCCATATTAAGTTCCCAAATATAAGTATATATATATATAGAAAATCTGTGCCAGAAAAAAGTTATCTCTGAACACTGAAATTACAGAGTATTAGGAAATAGAATACAAACTTGCAAGTAGAAAAGAATTCCAACAGATAAAAAGCATGCCCTTTTAAGGATATTATTAAACGATCCTTTTTTAAAAGGATCCTTTTTTAAAAGGATCATTTAATTATCTCTAGATCTTAGGGGAGTGTGTCTGTTTTTGACTTTCCTACTTGTTATGTAATTTTAGCCCACTGTAATATTATATATTAATCTGTAGATTTCTAGCTGATACATAAGACTAGCCCCAAAGATTATGGTTTTATTGCCATGTAGGACATTAACCAGGATTGTAACTAATTAACAATCTTATCCTTACATCAGTCTTCTATTTTTACTTTTCTTCCTTCTCCTTCTCTTTGTATACCCATAAATGCCCAGCTTCTCAAGTGCTATAGGAAATCAGCTTTATCATTTTAGTGATTTCCTCATTAATGGCTTATATATATTTCTGGAACCCTAGAGTTATTCCCAAGTGATAATAGAAATTGACCCCATCTCTCTGTCTCTCTGCCTCTCTTTCTCTCTCTCTCTCTCTCAATTCTGTTTTGGTTTTGTTTCAATTTCTTGATCAAGTTTGGTTCTGCTTCTGCTTCGCATGTATCCAGTAAGTTATTCCCCATTTGGAGATAACAGTGAAAAGGGTACTGGTTTTATGATCTGAATATTTGGTGATCTCTATTGAGATGATAAAAACTTTCTGTTTTTGGCAGTTGAGACATGGAAGAAATCTGGTTATTTGGTTCTTTATTGTATCTGTGTGCTTTTCTATTGTGGAACTTAGCTCAATAAAGAAAACATTTCTTGCACACTGGAAAGCAGAGCAGCCCTTTGAGGTCTTCAACAGCAAAGTTTTTCCTCTGTGTTTAACTTGTGACTGAGGTTGTGGAAGTTAAACTGCAAGCTCTTTCTATATCCGTGTATTTATAACTGGGAAATACCTATACATCTGCTTGTGAGTTTAAAACACTTTTTTCCCTTCAGAGTATATCAATAACTTGGATTATAAAGTCTCTCAAATTGAAGGAACTTTGTTTAATTAGTTAATAGAGACCAACAAGGGTAACATAAGTCAAATTTTAGGGAAATCAAGAATTCCCAGGGAAACAAAAACATCTGCAATACCAACATTTTAAATATACTACTATTTTAATAATTAATAACAACCATACTCCATATGGTTTTGGGTACATGATCTTAAAATCATTTCCTATGTCCTTACTCAAAGACTTCTCTATTATTTAATCATGGATTAGTAAATAATATATAAACTTCTAGTGAAAAATAAGATTGGATATTGTAACTTTAATTACCTTTAACTACATATATATGTAATTATATGTATATTCTCTTTAACAATTAGTATGTTACATAATGGCTGTATTTTGGGTCAAGTTAATGAACATATATATTTAGCCACTTTAAGAATGAGTGAAAGGGAGGTGGGTCTCAGTAGGTGATCACTGATGTTCTCATGAGCCTTTGCTGTCTGCCAACATTCTTGCTATTGATGGTCAGGTATCAATCACTACTTTGCAGTTTTCTCTGTGTAATAGAAGTTACATTCATGGAAAGTTATAACTAACAATGATGTTTGAGATTATACTAGGACTGTTAATGTTGTAGAAAAGCAATTCTTTTCTATAAGAGAAAAGTTCTTCATTTTAAGATAAAAAAGAGGTTTTGTTTTAATGTAAACTTCTCAGGTCATTTCAGAATACACGAAAGTGAAATAAAAGGAAACACTTAAATGTGTGTATCAAGTTTTAGAAAATTTGACAGATGTTAATTTCATTTGCCTTGGAAATAGGTTTCTTGCAAATAATGAGCCTGAAAAGAAGCAACAAAATATATTAAAAATTTGGCAAAATTTTATTTTTGATGGCTTTATCAATAATGTATTTTTAAATAAATTAGAATTTTTTACTAATGCATATTATATTAATGCATAACTAAATTTTATTATCCATTAAAGTAATAATTGATATATCTAGTCTTTTCCTAATAAGTAGTATTAAAATGGTATGACTAGACAACTGCATCATCAGATTAACTGAATCATTCTCAGTGCTTTGTTTTGCCTTTATCATGTTCTTGAGATTTAAACAGTGATGAATTATTGCTCATATCTGAAGGAGCTGAGGTTCCCAACTATTGAGTTTCCTTCTCCTATGTTTACTTAAGATATTATACTGTCACATTGAGTGATTGTTCTTAGGCATCAGTAATCCTATTTTAATCAAGTGACCAAATCTCCTCAGCGAATCTTTTACATTTTTTCTTCTATCAAATCACATCCTAAATTTAGTGAGGAAGAGTGCATGTCTTTTACATTAACAACTAAAGTTTGAGTTTCTCAGAGGGTTTCTGGGGAGTCACAAAGGTCTTTCACCTTACTCCCACTAAAAAAGAAAACAAAAACATTTATTTGGTATGCTGCATATTTCTCGATTTGCTTCACACTATTAAAAAAAAAAAAAAGATGCTGCACAGAAAGAGATTCCAAACCAAATTATGATTTTATAAAACTGACTTGTGAGTAATATAAATATTTCTGAGATTCTACAATTTATAAAATGGATTTGAAGGCCCTCAAGAGTTGTCAATTCTCTCTCTGCCCGTAATATACTATCAGAGGCAACACTGATACAATTCTTATGGAAGTGCTATTTATTGTACTCTATTAAACAACTTTATTCCTTTCCAAACTGATATCATTCGTTTCTGTAACAAATTAACCACAACGATTGACTCCCATCTACAGATGTTTACTGCTGTCATCTTTTGCTTGCCTGAAGGCTCTGTTGTAAATTAGAGAGTAAATTTTTGTCTTCAATAAAGAAAGCTGCACTCACAGACTCATGGAAAGCAATATACTGGGACTTTTACCTGTTGATGCTTCACGGCATAGATTCATGGTTATAGGCTTTGGAGCTTAAAGCTGACATCATTCAGACAAGTGTCAGATCATACCAGCAGACTGAGTCAGGAGAGCTAGGTCTTTTTAAAAACTAGAAGCAGAAAATTTCATTAAAAACAGACAGCTGACCTGAATTAATTCCATTGGACTGAATGAATTAATGAGGGAAATTTAATTGTGGTTATTTGTTTACAGTATTGTTGATTTAATTTTACAGTTCTATTTTCAGGCTGGTATATTCAAAAGAAGCTTGTTTCTTACTTAATTTAATGCTAACCCTCAATTTGCAAGTCTCATTTACTCCTCATAATTCAGAAGCAAACACCTCTACTAAGTTTCTGTACTTTTTATGTTAATATAGTCGTTCGCATAGGTTAAGTAAAAATCTGTTTGCCTTTTACTAAGATATAATTGGAAATATTAGTCATAAATCCAAGATTATACCTATAGTGTCATATTGAGAATGCTTCTCATTTATTCAAGGTATCAAGCTCACACTTAGGGAATAAGTTTGCATAGAGAGCCAATGCTTGCAGCAAATGCTCAGTTACCTGTTACATATTTCTAGCTTCATCAGTACGGAATGCCCTTCCTGACAGACCAAAGATCTTAGCAGATTTTACACATTGCAAACAAAGTAGAATTCCCCAACGTTATGGGAAAAACTTTCTTGGGCTTGGTTTCCTGGTCTTAGTATAAATAGTTAAATAATACATACTTACAAAAATTCAAATGGAGATTCTTTACAATAATTTGTAGACAAAGTTAATTTCCTAGTAGATGTTTAGTACTTGCTCAAAACTGTTTGCCTGATATTTTAGTCCCTTTGGGCTAATATAACAAAATATCATAGACTGGGTGGCTTATAAACAACAAAAACTCATTTCTCACAATGGAGGCTGGGAAGTCCAAAATTAGGGTGCTGGAAATTTGTTGTCCAGTGAGGACCTGCTTCCTTTTAGACAGCTTGCTTCTCACTCTAATCTTACATTGGCAGAAAGGGCAAAGGGGCTTTCTTAGGCTTCTTTTATCAGGGCACTTATCCAGTTCTTGAGGGCTCTGCCCTCATACCTGATCACCTCCCAAAGGGCCCACTTCCTAATACCATCACTTTAGGAGTGAGGATTTCAACAAGTGAATTTCAAGGGAGACATAAACATTCTGTATTAGTCTGTTTACACACTGTTATAAAGAACTACCTGAGACTAGGTAGTTTATAAAGACAAGAGGTTTAATTGACTCACAGTTCCACATGGCTGGGGATGCCTCAGAAAACTTACAATCATGGCAGAAGGAGAAGGGAAAGCAAATGTCTTACAAGCTGTCAGGAGAGGGAGAGAAGGAGGAAGTACCATACTTATAAACTATCAGATGTCATGAAAACTCACTCACTGTCACGAGAATAGCATGCGAGAATCCACCTCCATGATCCAATCACCTCCCACCAGGTCCCTCTCTTGACATGTGTGTATTGCAATTCCAGATGAGTTTTGGGTGGGGACACAGAGCAAAACCATACCACATTCAGACCACAGCACTCAAAGACACATATCTGGTTAATCAATACCTTTTGCTGAAACAATACAAATAAGCAGCACAAACTTTGTGCTCAAGAATAACCTTTGGAAATTTTATATCAAAATGAGGGAGCTGTTGAGAAAAACTATTCAAAAGTAGGATGAAAGACAAAAGAAAATACATGACGCTCTTTCAATATTATATTGGAGCTGTTTTCACAGGTCCAGTTAAGAGTTATTAAATCCTCTAGGACAATGTACCTGTGTTTGATGTTGTTATTTACTATTTGATTAACGCTCAAAAAACAAAGAAGTGTTGTAGTAACTTCTAGATTTCTGTCTGACAGAAAAAATAAACCTGAAGGGTTTGATTTTATTGCTCTGTAAGACATTAATGATTTTTTATATCTAAACTAGAAAACTTATTCCAATATTTCCTTTTAAAAAATACCTTTTAATAGTGTGCTGACAACTGTTTTTAACATCTTCCAAGTACCTTCACTAATGAATTAAATCTTTGATACAGATTCATTCTATATGTGTGTGTGTATATATATATATATATATGTATAAGAGTCAAGTTTTTATATTTTTGAAAAATATACTTTAAGAAGGGGAATTTGGTTTTCTCTCTCCTTTTTTTTTTTTTTTTTGAGATGGAGTTTCACTCTTATTGCGCAGGCTGGAGTGCAATGGCACAATCTTGGCTCAATGCAACCTCCACCTCCCTGGTTCAAGCTATTCTCCTGCCTCAGCCTCCCGAGTAGCTGGGATTACAGGCATGCACCACCACACTTGGCTAATTTTGTAGTTTTAGTAGAGACAGGGCTTATCCATGTTGGTAAGGCTTGTTTTGAACTCCCAACCTCACCTGCCTTGGCCTTCCAAAGTGCTGGGATTACAGGTGTGAGCCACCGCACCTGGAGAATTTGGCCGTCTAATTTCTATATTGCTTAACATGTTTACATTGATTTTATATTACCTTATCATCAGAAAAAAAATGTATGACAAAGAACTAAAATAGATTGTTTTGTGTCTGATCAAGCAAAGGTCCTTTGTGGGGATATATTAAACTGTCTCATGTAATAATATTTTAAGACAAGTAGATTCTTTTTTTTATTCTTTCATATTCCAAAATATCAATAGCCACAAGGCAGTGAACACAAAGTCCACCTGAAATATCTATGAAATATGTAAGGTACGGAGCTCAGATTCAGCAGTGGCATGCAGTCCTTCCGTTATATGCTCATGGGCACCACTGTTCACTTGCACTGATTAGAAGGAATTTTACCTTTACCCTCCCCAACACTATTGGCCATGCCCTTTTACTAAGTTATATGAACTGAGTCTGTCAGATAATGATGCTCTGCAAGCCACTGATGAAAAACTACAGACAGGCCAATGCTATATGCTAAACTTTCTGAAAATAAAAGCTCTCTACCACTCTCTCACCCTTTTCTAGTCACACACTGAAAATTCCCTCGGACAAAAGAGCTAGATACCCACCCCTATCCTACATAATATTATATTATACCACAATAAAAGCCAAATTACATAAAAGCAATCACAATTTGCCTAGAAAATAAAGTTGTGTTTATTTTGATGTTATTTTGAGTGAATTATAAAAGAAAGTAAAACTCTAAGAGAAAAAGGATGTATTAGGATTTTACATCAAGTAATGATTCACTAAACGGAAAAAGAAATCTCATTTTTTGCTACATTTCTATTGAATTTGTGAATGGAAGACTGTAGAAAACTTTTTAATCTAAATTCCCTGTTTCAATAAATTTGTCAGTTAAAATTGGATTAGTTAAAATAAAGAAAATTTGGTTTTGAGGCTCAGACTTGTCAAATTCAAATAAAACATGTAGCAACAAGTCTCTAAATTTAACTTATTTGGGAGGAAAGAGTTGCAATTCAGGGCATACACACAGACCACACATGTTGGGTGGTCTTCTCTATGTGTGCGGCACAAAGAGGAGATTAGAAGTTTTATAAAAAGGAGACTGTTAGTATCACTTTTTGAGAAAATTCACTGGTGAAGTTCTGAGGTACTGGCAAGTTCTGATTGGTGAGCAACAGTGGCAGGTAAAACTAGTCTTAGAATCGCTGCAGGTTGTTTCATAGACATTAGATAAACTTGTTTTTGGTTACAGCAGGCAGTTACAAGAGCTAGTCTTGCAAAGAGTTATATTCTTGGAGCAATATGTGTGTGCGCCCTAAGTGCTCTTTCCCCAAAACTGTGTTTTGGCTAGGTATAATAAGAATGACCCATTTTTTATAATTAACTTTTATAGAGTGTATCCCAGGTTGCTTTTGGGTTTTGACGATTTTTGCTAGTAATCTTTTTCCTTCCTATTAGTGCAACTTGTGGCAAACATTAGAGAAATGTTAAAAATTTACCCAAGAAGTACTTTTAGGCCCAGTGAACTTCTATGAAATTGTCTTCATATAGCATTTAAAAGTTTGAAGAAAAACACAAGATAATTGTGTGTCCTACCTCCAAAGTATTGACTTAGGAAGGGAGAGTGGGCTGCGTTGAACAATGAGATTATAATATGTTGTTGATGCTTTGGAAGTATACATTTGCTATGATATTTCAAAGACACTGATGTCATCTACAAACTTAACCTGTTTCTAAAGGGCTATACATTTCTGAAATACATCTTCATACGTAGGAGTCCTTGTTGGGAACTTTAGAGAAGAAAGCTATTAAACTATGAGAAGATTAACTTAAATATGATAATCCATTAGGTGTTTGGATAAAAACACCTGTATTCATTCTGACAGACTCATCAGAATGAAATGTTCAAAAATATTTTGTGTGTGAAAATCTAAAGACTGATATGTCATTGGACATTTATACTTTTGCTCCCAGCAGGACACTATCACAGCCATTTTTATATAGCCAAGATTAGGAAATCTCCCACCCCTAAGAGCAACAAGCACAAAGAAACTGATTGGAAGCCCAGTTGTATTCTCATATAAAATAGAGAGACAAGTGCTCTTCCTCAACTCCAAAGGGAGTCCTTCAGCAGAATGCGTTCACTTGTCTTTCATCATATTTCTCTGTTGATTGCAAATGAGCTGTAAATATTTCTGTTTCTTTACTTCCCTGTCTTCCCCTTGATGAGTGCTGGCTTCATTTAGCCATTTGGCTTGAATGAGTTTGACAAAAAATAAGCTATGTATTTTCTGCAATCTACTTATTTCTAGCCAGATTTTTTAATTTTGTGAAATAAAATTTCAAGTAAAAAATCTGCCTTGTGTGGCTTAACTAATTTATATTCATGAGTATGTGTAGATAATTTTATTTGGAAGTATGCCTTCAATGTAAAGAAGTAGCTGTAGCTTAAATGTAATGCTATTTTAGGGGAGTGGTTCCAATATGGCCGAATAGCAACAGCTCCAGTCTACAGCTCCCAGTGTGAGTGATGCAGAAGATGGGTGATTTATGCATTTCCAACTGAGGTACTGGGTTCATCTCACTGGGGCTTGTTGGACAGTGGAGGCAGGACAGTGGGTGCAGCCCACTGAGTGAGAGCTGAAGCAGGGCGAGGCATTGCCTCACACAGTAAGTGCAAGGGATCAGGGAATTCCCTTTCCTAGCCAAGGGAAGCGGTGACAGAAGGCACCTGAAAAATCGTGTCACTCCCACCCTAATACTGTGCTTTTCCAATGGTCTTAGCAAATGGCACACCATTTATATCCCGCGCCTGACTCCCACACCCATGGAGCCTTGCTCAAGGGTGGCACAGCAGTTTGAGATCGATCTGCAAGGCAGCAGCAAGACTGGGGGAGGGGCACCCACCATTGCTGAGGTTTGAGTAGGTAAACAAAGTGGCCAGGAAGCTTGAAGTGGGTGGAGCCCACCGCAGCTCAAGGAGGCCTGCCTACCTCTGTAGACTCCACCTCAGGGGGCAGGGCATAGCTGAACAAAAGGCAGCAGAAACTTCTGCGGACTTAAATGTCCCTGTCTGACAGCTTCAAAGAGAGTAGTAGTTCTCCCAGCATGGAGTTTGGGATCTGAGAATGGACAGACTGCTTCCTCAAGTGGGTCCCTGACTCCTGAGTAGCCTAACTGGGAGGCAACCCCCAGTAGGGGCAGACTGACACCACACACAGCCGGGTACCCCGTCTGAGACGAAGTTTCCAGAGGAATGATCAGGCAGCAACATTTGCTGTTCAGCAATATTCACTGTTCTGCAGCCTCTACTTCTGATACCCAGGCAAACAGAGACTGGAGTGGACCTCCAGCAAACTCCAACAGACCTGCAGCTGAGGGTCCTGATTGTTAGAAGGGAAACTAACAAACAGAAAGGACATCCACACCAAAACCCCATCTGTATGTCACCATCATCAAAGACCAAAAGTGGATAAAACCACAAAGATGGGAATAAAACAGCAGAAAAGCTGAAAATTCTAAAAATCACAGTGCCTCTCCCCTACCAAAGGAACGCAGCTCCTCACCAGCAATGGAACAAAGCTGGATGGAGAATGACTTTGACGAGTTGAGAGAAGAAGGCTTCAGACGATCAAACTTCTCTGAGCTAAAGGAGGAAGTTCGAAACCATCACAAAGAAGCTGAAAACCTTGAAAAAAGATTAGATGAATGGCCAACTAGAAGAACCAGTGTAGAGAAATCCTTAAATGACCTGATGGAGCTGAAAACCATGGCATGAGAACTACATGACAAATGCACAAGTTTCAGTAGCCAATTCAATCAGTTGGAAGAAAGGGTATCATTGGTTGAAGATCAAATGAGTGAAATGAAGCAAGAAGAGAAGTTTAGAGAAAAAAGAGCAAAAGGAAATGAACAAAGCCTCCAAGAAATATGAAACTATGTGAAAAGACCAAACTATGCCTGATTGGTGTACCTGAAAGTGACGGGGAGAATGGAACCAAGTTGGAAAACACTCTGCAGGATATTATCCAGGAGAACTTCCTCAACCTAGCAAGACAGGCCAACATTCAAATTCAGGAAATACAGAGAATACCACAAAGATACTCCTTGAGAAGAGGACCTCCAAGACACATAACTGTCAGATTCACCAAAGTTGAAATGAAAGAAAAAATGTTAAGGACAGCTAGAGTGTAAGGTCAGGTTACCCACAAAGGGAAGCCCATCAGGCTAACAACAGATCTCTCAGCAGAAACTCTACAAGCCAGAAGAGAGTGGGGGCCAATACTCAACATTCTTAAAGAAAAATATTGTCAACCCAGAATTTCATATCCAGCCAAACTAAGTTTCATAAGTGAAGGAGAAATAAAATCCTTTACAGACAAGGAAATGCTGACAGATTTTGTCACCACCAGCCCTTCCCTGGAAGAGATCCTGAAGGAAGCACTAAACATGGAAAGGAACAACCGGTACCAGCCACTGCAAAAACATGCCAGATTGTAAAGACCATCAATGTTAGGAAGAAATTGCATCAACTAACGAGCAAAATAACCAACTAACATCATAATAACAGGGCCAGATTTACACAAAACAATATTAACCTTAAATGTAAATAGACTAAATGTCCAATTAAAAGACACAGACTGGAAAATTGGATAAACAGTCAAGACCCATCAGTGTGCTGTATGCAGGAGACCCATGTCACATGCAGAGACACACATAGGCTCAAAATAAAGGGATGGAGGAAGATCTACCAAGCAAAGGAAAACAAACAAAGCCAGGGGTTTCAATCCTAGTCTCTGATAAAATAGACTTTAAACCAAAAAAGATCAAAGGAGACAAAGAAGGTCATTACATAATGGTAAAGGGATTAATTCAACAAGAAGAGCTAACTATTCTAAATATGTAGGAGCACCCAGATTCATAAAGCAAGCTCTCAGAGACCTACAAAGAGACTTAGACTCCTACACAATAATAGTGGGAGACTTTAAACTCCACTGTCAATATTAGATCAATGAGACAGAAAATTAACAAGGATATTCAGGAATTGAACTCAGCTCTGGACAAAGCAGACCTGATAGACATTTACAGAACTCTCCACCCCAAATCAACAGAATATACATTTTTCTCAGCACTACAGCACACTTATTCCAAAATTGACCACATAGTTGGAAGTAAAGCACTCCTCAGCAAATGTAAAAGAACAGAAATCACAACAAACTGTCTTTCAGACCACAGTGCTACCAAACTAGAACTCAGGAATCAGAAACTCAATCAAAACCGCTCAACTACATGGAAACTGAACAACTTGCTCCTGAATGACTGCTGGGTACATAACAAAATGAAGGCAAAAATAAAGATGTTCTTTGAAACCAATGAGAAAAAAGACATAACATACCAGAATCTCCAGGACACATTTAAAGCAGTGTGTAGAGGGAAACTTAGCACTAAATGCCCAGAAGAGAAAGCAGGAAAAACCTAAAATTGACACCCTAACATCACAATTAAAAGAACTAGAGAAGAAACAGCAAACACATTCAAAAGCTAGCAGAAGGCAAGAAATAACTAAGATCAGAGCAGAACTGAAGGAGATAGAGACACAAAAAAACCTTCAAAAAATCATTGAATCCAGGAGCTGGTTTTTCAAAGAGATCAACAAAATTGATAGACCACTAGCTGGACTAATAAAGAAGAAAAGAGAGAAGAATCAAATAGATTCAGTGAAAAATGATAAATGAGATATCACCACCGATCCTACAGAAATACAAACTACCATCACAGAATACTATAAACACCTCTATGCAAATAAACTAGAAAATCTAGAAGAAATGGATAAATTCCTGGACACATACACCCTCCCAGGACTAAACCAGGAAGAAGTTGAATCCCTGAATACATCAATAACAGGCTCTGAAATTGAGGCAATAATTGATATCCTATCAACCAAAAAGAGTCCAGGACCAGATGGATTAACAACCAAATTCTACCAGAGGTATAAGGAGGAGCTGGTATCATTCCTTCTGAAACTATTCCAATCAATTTAGATAAAGAGGGAATCCTCCATAACTCATTTTATGAGGCCAGCATCATCCTAATACCAAAGCCTGGCAGAGAGAAAACAAAAAAAGAGAATTTTAGACCAATATCCCTGATGAACATCGATGCAAAAATCCTCAATAAAATACTGGCAAACTGAATCAGCCACATATCAAAAAGCTTATCTGCCATGATCAAGTTGGCTTCATCCCTAGGATGCAAGGTTGGTTCAACATATGCAAATTAATAAACATAATCCAGCTTATAAACAGAATCAAAGACAAAAACCACATGATTAACTCAATATGCAGAAAAGGCCTTTGACAAAATTCAACAGCCCTTCATGCTAAAAACTCTCAACAAGTTAGGTATTGATGGGATGTATCTCAAAATAATAAGAGCTATTTATGACAAAACCACAGCCAATATCACATTGAATGGGCAAAAACTGGAAGCATTCCCTTTGAAAACTGGCACAAGATGGGGATGTCCTCTCTCACCACTCCTATTCAACATAGTGTTGGAACTTCTAGCCAGAGCAATCAGGCAGGAGAAAGAAATAAAGGATATTCAATTAGGAAAAGAGGTAGTCAAATTGTCCCTGTTTGCAGATGACATGATTGTATATTTAGAAAAGGACCTCTTCAAGGAGAACTACAAACCACTGCTCAACGAAATAAAAGAGAACACAAACAGATGGAAGAACACTCCATGCTCATGGAAAGGAAGAATCAATATAGTGAAAATGGCCATATTGCCCAAGGTAATTTATAGATTCAATGCCATCCCTATCAAGCTACCAAGGACTTTCCTCACAGAATTGGAAAAACGACTTTAAAGTTCACATGGAACCAAAATGAGCCCACATTGCCAAGACAGTCCTAAGCCAAAAGTACAAAGCTGGAGGCATCACACTACCTGACTTCAACCTATTCTACAAGGCTACAGTAACCAAAACAACACGTTACTGGTACCAAAACAGAGATAAAGACCAATAGAATAAAACAGAGCCCTCAGAAATAATGCTACACATCTACAATCATCTGATCTTTGACAAATCTGACAAAAACAAGAAATGGGGAAAGGATTCCGTATTTAATAAATGGTGCCGGGAAAACTGGCTAACCATACATAGAAAGCTGAAACTGGATCCCTTCCTTACACCTTATACAAAAATTAATTCAAGATGAATTAAAGACTTACATGTTAGACCTAAAACCATAAATACCCTAGAAGAAAACCTTGGCAATACCATTCAGGACATAGGCATGGGCAAGGGCTTCATGTCTAAAACACCAAAAGCAATGGCAACAAAAGCCAAAATTGACAAATGGGATCTAATTAAACTGAAGAGCTTCTGCACAGCCAAAGAAACTACCATCAGAGTGAACAGGCAACATACAGAATGCAAGAAAATTTTTGCAATCTACTCATCCGACAAAGGGCTAATATCTAGAATCTACAAAGAACTCAAACAAATTTACAAGAAAAAAAATCCCATCAAAAAGTGAGTGAAAGATATGAACAGACACTTCTCAAAAGAAGGCATTTATGCAGCCAACAGACACATGAAAAAATGCTCATCATCACTGGCCATCAGAGAAATGCAAATCAAAACCACGATGAGATACCATCTCACACCAGTTAGAATGGTGATCATTAAAAAGTCAGGAAACAACAGGTGCTGGAGAGGACGTGGAGAAATAGGAACACTTTTACACGTTGGTGGGACTGTAAACTAGTTCAACCATTGTGGAAGACAGTGTCTAGAACTAGAAATACCATTCGACCCAGCCATCCCTTTACTGGGTATATAACCAAAGGATTTTAAATCATGCTGCAATAAAGACACATGCACATGTGTGTTTATTGTGGCGCGATTCACAATAGCAAAGACTTGGAACCAACCCAAATGTCCATCAATGATAGACTGCATTAAGAAAAGGTGGCACATATACACCATGGAATACTATGAAGCCATAAAAAAGGATGAGTTCATGTCCTTTGTAGGGACATGGATGAAGATGGAAACCATCATTCTCAGCAAACTATCACAAGAACAGAAAACCAAACACCGCATGTTCTTGCTCCTAGGTGGGAACTGAACAAAGAGAACACTTGGACACAGGAAGGCAAACATGACACACCGGGGCCTGTCGTGGGGTGCGGAGAGTGGGGAGGGATAGCATTAGGAGATATACCTAATGTAAATGACGAGTTGATGGGTGCAGCACACCAACATGGCACATATATACATATGTAACAAACCTGCACATTGTGCACATGTACCCTAGAACTTAAAGTATAATAATAAAAAAATGTAGTGCTCTTTTATATTAACAATTAGTGTTATGTTAAACAATGCTAAAAAAACTTACATCTCAATTTTCATGAATTCATCTTATCCCTTGAGGCAAATTCAAAAACAAAAAGGAGAAGTTTCTGATGCATCAGAGAACGTATTTCAACTTAGATTAATGTTTTTTCAATTCAAGCAATAGAGAAAGAGAAAAAAAAAAGTCTTCTAAGGAATCAATTGAACCTGAGAATTAATACAAAGAAATATTTCTCTTTTTGTACTTTAATCACTAGTCATAAAAACAAGTCAAAGAAGAAGAAAATACACCATGCAAATTACTTCAATGCAATCTGCAGAAAACCTTAGGCTAATTTGAACAATGGTAGGAATTTTAAAATTGCAAAGTCATAATTCCATAATAATGGTGTTATTTCTCTGTTATATTGTGTTCTTACTCCTGCTTATGGGCAAATGATTTTGTTTAATAAAGATTGTTCTTAAAGCATACTTTAAAAGAAATTAGTGCTTTAAAGTATTTAATAACAACCCCAACTGGCCCTTCCAACATTTTCCCAATATATTTTTCTGAGGATAAAATAGTTACATGTATATGCATATAAGAAGTCAAAAGTTTTAATTTTAATGACTGCTTCTAGAAGAAATCTAGCATCCTTCTACTTTAAGTTAATCTTACACACTTGTTACAAATCACAGTAATAAGTGTAGTCAAACTGATATCTGCAACCTAAATATTCTTCTGGCCTAAAACATAATTTGCCTCTTTTCCTTTAGTAAATGACTGTTTTAAATTATATATAAAGTATTATAATGCATGTGTCTTTACATGATATACACATATCCATGCATGCATTCATACATAAGAGAATTGTCAATTTATCTACTGAAAAAAAGGTGACAGGGAACTGTTAAAATATCTCCTGGAAAAAATTAATTTAATATTTAAATAATTTGTTTAAAATGTTGACGTTTAGAAATAAGTTGATACAATTACTGACTACAATATCAACCATATGGTAGTTCACTAAATATGGATGCATCTTAACTTTTTATCTATTTGGTGCAAAACAGTTTAGTACACCAGCGGCCTTTCTGGTGCAAATCAACCTGATAATTCAGGTAGCAGAAAGTCACTGGTAACAAAAAAAAAACTTTTAATTTAAAAACTGAGAAAAAAATGTTTATTCTTTAATTCATCAAAGGGTAAGTTTTTTAAAGAAATGGATAGGGCTGGGTACAATGACTCATGCCTGTAATCCCAGTACTTTGGGAGGCTGAGGCAGGTGGATCACAAGGTCAGGAGTTCGAGACCAGCCTGACCAACATGGTGAAACCCCATCTCTACTAAAAATACAAAAATTAGCCAGACATGGTGGTGTGGGCCTATAATCCTAGCTACTCAGGAGGCTAAGGCAGGAGAATCATTTGAACCAGGGAGGCAGAGGTTGAGTGAGCCAAGACTGCACCACTGCACTCCCACCTGGACGACAGAGCAAGATTCTGTCTCAAAACAAACAAACAAACAAAAAAGCAGAAATGGATAGGGTAGGATGGAATACACATAAATACAACTTTTAAGGGATCCTCTTTTGACCAAGCTTTTATTACAATCTTAATATTTGTCAAAAGACACCAATAAAAGAGTGCAAAAGCAACCCACAGAGTGAAGAAAATATTTGTAGTATATACATCTAACAAAAACTGATTTTTCAAACCAAATTTATTTGAGAAATAAACCCTAAAAAAGAATGTACAAAAGATTTGAACAGACACTTTACAGAGGATACTATTTAATAAGCCAATAAATATTTGAAAAAGTACTGAGCTTCTTTAATGTTACTTATTAAATCACTAGAATGACTAAAATGTAATATTCTTTCAATAGTATATTACTCAGTAATAAAAATAATCATATGCAACTACACGCAACAGCATAGATGAATTTCCCAAAAAAAAAAATATTGAGAAAAAGAAGGCAAACACAAACATATACAAAATATATAATTCCATTTATATTAGGGACAATAAAAGGCAGAACTAATCTATGTTTTTGTAGTCACTTAGCATCCTTATGGGGGTACTAAGTGAAATGGGGTACACAGGGTAGTTTTCTGGTGTTCTGATGATGCTCTGCCTCTTGATTGAGTGCCATTCATGTGGCTGTGTCCAATTGTTTGAGTAGTTATTGAGTTTGACACTTCAGATAAGTTCTTTGCTGATAAATATTATACTTAACAAAGGGTTGAAAATGAAAGATTATCTTCTGAATGCTTCCATTTGAATTAATAAAGATAATTTGGAAAGAACTGTTCTTTCAAAAATTATTAAAATAATTTATGTATAACTCTTACTGTTTCAAAGTTATCCGTATAATAAACTTTTTGAACCATAGAGTTCTTTCCAAATCATTGCCATTCATAATTAAAGTATCAGAGTTGTATTGTATCTATATTTGGTTTTACTTATAAAATATATCGATAGATAATATAGATATAAGCACTATACACACATACTAAGATTTGAAGGATTCAGAGTGCTAGGCTCCATTATTTACCCTTCAATTCACCTGCATGGCTTCTGATAAAACTCATACTGATCATGGTGTATAATGGTGACCTATTGTAAAGTTATTAAAGGAGTAATATCAATTGAAACTGCTGTGTCTGACATGGAATGGGTTGAATCAGATCAACACAGCCTCTGGTATTTAGTATGCAGAAATTCATTTGGAAAATATATCTTCTTGGTACCCAAGATGGGAGATCAAACAGTTTGCCTTTATATGTTAAGACCAGCAGTACAACTTAAACATAGAAATCTGATTAATTCTACTCTTTCCTGTCTATAGAGACTTTGTATCATAATGCATCCATGTATCTAATGTATTCATAGACGTTTTGATTTTTCTTGATATGCCACAAAACAACAAACACGAGCCATACATGGCCTATAGACTATCATACACGCTCTACAATCAATAACACTATATTGCTCCCAATAAGCAGAGTGTTGCAAGTATCCTAGGTGCTCTAGTAATTCACTTGTGCCAGAGTGTAAAACACATTTTTGGGAGCTGGTTTATGGTATTTTCTGAGTCTTGGGGGTACATATCTCTTTCCAAGGACACATTCAGGGGTACCCAATTAACACTTTGAAATCCGACATGGTGGGAATATTTATATTTTAAAAAATAACAAAGCTAAAAATCAGGACCTTTTGTTTTTACCTGGAGAGCTGGCTGTTAAATATTAATTTACCAGAACAGCACCGGACAAATTCTACAAACATGGAGGAGCTTATTGCATTGATTCAACTTAGGGGTAGAACGTGCCAATAGTCTGGAGTGTTCTGGGACGTCCCTTCTAAGATGATGAGCAAGTTTTGAACCTTATTCTTTCTCAGAAATAAGCACAACAGTGTCAGGTCTTCTGGGACTTTAAAAAGTAGCATATAGTTCTGCTTCATTTATCACAAATTGTGAAAGGCTGTTAGTTATAAGTAGGTCCCAGGGGAAGGGAGGGCTCTGAAGCAAGTTCAAACTATGGTTTAAGTTTCCCTGCCAATTCAGCTATATTATCCAAAACTTTTGACAGGGCTGGAGTTTTCCTTGTGAATGGAGATGCTGAATGGAGTCTCTGATAAGACCTAATAGATGAGTTGCAGTACAGATCCCTTGGAATCTGGAGCAAAAACATGTTTACTATGACAGAGAAAAAATTCTAGTTTGAGAAACATCTCTCCATCTGCTACTGGTCTTTACTAGAGAAAGGTAATGACTATGGGACAATAAGTACCTTTGAGTTTGAATGGTCATTCATGAGCTGCATATCATTGAGTTACTAAGCCATGAGTTCACGGATGTTTCAGAAATTCATCATGCAATGGAAATTGTGCAATTAGGACAGGACTCAAGAAAGTTCGAGCAGCATGAGTAAAGTACATGAACTGCCACTGTTCCACCAAGAGACTTGGGTATTAACTCTGCCAGAAAACAACCTTTCTAAAGAAATTCAAATGCTTTCTTTCAGAAAAGTGAGTTGAGAAGCATGGAGAGGGAAGTTTATCTTCTCTGCATTTCCATTCCCTCAATGGTCAAAATTCATTCCATAGAGTGTTACTATCCTTCAATTTTAGGCTGCATTATCTGATCCTTTGACAGCCACTGGGGAAGTCGGTTCCATGCCATGTGGTACGGTATTTCATCTGGAAGTGGTGGGAGGATCCCAAGATTCTGAGCATCAGTCTCAGATAGGAAGAACATCATTGCAAATGGAATCAGTGGTCATTGTAGAAGCTAGTATAGAAAGCAGCTAAAAGCTCAAGAGTCAGATAAGATTGAAGCAGTCTAAGGATGTGCACGAGACAGCCAGTTCGCATCCTTAAGAAAATTAGTCTTGCACAAAAATTTAAAAATCTGAATTTACTTGAAACAAACAAAAACACTGTATGCTTAATATATTTTGGGTATTTTTAAGTTATTTATGTATATTAGATCACTTAATCCCCTTGAAATTCTATGAGGCGAGTACTATGACCTAGAAAGTTTAAAAATAAAAGTATAGAAAGCTATATGTAAGAAAATTATGAAAAATGAAAGACAGTGAAATAGAAATATTGGACAATGTAGCATGCAAGGCAAAAATGAGTAAATGGGAAAATAAGTCACATGATCATTCAAACAAGTGTGTATATTACAAAGACATAAGGGCTAAAAGCATGTACCAGCAATGGAGCAACAGCATGGTATACCTAGTGAACAAGAGTGCAGATTCAATCTAGGAAATTCCACTCAGTAATAATCGACTAACAATAAACAAGAATAGAAAATTATATTCTGCATTCTACATAAATCTATGCCCTCAGTATAATTAGATGACAGAGAATGCTGAGATGTTAAAATAACTTAAGAAAAAAAAAATAATTCATCAAATGGCAGCATGTGACCTCTCACACTACCACACTGCTCCCTCCCAATCAATAGGGAACAAAAGCAGATAATGAAAAACTGCAGGGAACCCAGAAGAAATGGCCTGAGTTATTGATTTTTATACTCCCAGTCTTAAAGGAACTTGATCACTTTCTCCCACTTTCATTGCTTTGCAATGATTTTTAGAGCATTGATTTGGTTTTGAAAATTTGGTAGAATTCCTCTGTAAAATCATTTAAATCTCATGCTTCTGGGACAGTTCCTTAATAATTTTCTTTATTAGAAAATGGGTCTGTTGAAGCCTCTTAACTCTGTGGGGTATATTTGGCAATATGTATGTCCTTAAGAAATTAACCAGTTCATCTAAGTTTTCAAATTAATTTTCATACAACTCTGTAAAGTAGTCCTGCTAAACTTCTCATGTTTAAATATTTATTCATTCTTATTTCTCATTTTGAATATTTATGCCTTCTGTTTTCTTTTGATTAGCTTAGCTAGTGGTTGGCTTGCTTTGTACTGTGAAAGGTATAAAAATACAGGAAAACTAATCCTTTGCTTAAAGGAATAGACCATATGTCTACTGTAAATACATTTCTTCCCATGATTTCCTTCTAGTGGTTTCTGTGTTCTTTATTCTAGAAACTAAAAACATCTTAGGAATCTATGAAGATGAAACGTTACTTACATTTTTTTTTTGTGCTTACTTTCTAATGACTTCTGTATTATTTGTTCTAGAAACTCAAGAACATCTGTTAGAAATCTTTGAAGATGACTCATCACTTCCATTTCTTTTCATGATTACCTTCTCATGATTTCTATGTTCTTTATTCTAGAAATTCAAGAACATCTATTAGAAAACTATGAAGATGATTCGTTACTTACCTAGATCAAAACAGAAAAAATGAAATAAATATCAAATACGTAAAATAGAAATAACCACCATTCATTCCTGATTATAAACAAACAAAATTCTTAGTAAAATATCAGTAGAACAATATTCCTTAATGTAATATAATTTATCATCAAATGACAAAATAGTTCTGGCTGATGAGAATAGAGACATTTTTATTAAATTGGACACAATACAATAACTACTGTTAGGAATACTTTTGTTTACCTGAAAGTGTTAGCTAGTATAGATTAGAGAACAAAATAAGTGCTAACATATTTTAAGCAATGTAAATTATTAGTCTCACAAAGTAAATCATTAATTCTGAGACTTTTCATGAGTCAATATGCTTTTAAAATTTGATAATTATTCATCTCTGGGGAAAAATGTCATATAGATTTTCAAAGTCACAAAATTTAGCATGAAATACAGTTTATCCTTTTGAAATTTAGTTATTCATTTAGTTATTATTTATGTAGTTATTTGTTATTATTGTCATATCATATAGAAACAGTACTATAAAGATACATTTCTTATATACCTTCTTTATTATCAATTGATTACCATTTCAGGAAAAAGGGGAAATTAATACAAGTTGTATAATAAAGCAAAAATATTCTCTAATTATTCTCAGAAGTGATTTTCAAAACACTTGATGCTAAAATGAAATTTAAATAAGCACTTGGAAATGTGGAAGGGTTTGAGAAATGACAAGGCACATGTAATTATTTCTATATAACCACTTTTTATAGCTATATGTGCTGAAAATTCAAACTCATAGATACATGAGGGAATAAAATAAAAATCAAGATTTTCTTAGCTCACTTCAACAAATATATGTAAACTGTGTTTCTCAAGGAACACCATAATTCACTGACAATTTTCCAGGTGAATTTATGGTATAGTTGCTTTTGTACTTATGCCAATTAGATAATATTGATTTAAGTTTGTGTCAAAAATGCTATTGTTATCTGCAAAAAAAAAAAAAAAAAAAAAAAACAATTGAGAAACTACCTTCCAGTTTGAAGTAATCTGAGCAAGTAACCTTCCAAAAAGTTTTGCAATGTTTGCAGGTGACTGAATGTTTTATCTTTCATAGCAAATAAAAACTATTGTCATTCTGGATTCCCATCTCCTATAGCAATTCTACAGCTCTGAAGAGTTTACATGGTTGAATACTTCCAATATATGTAAAGGAGATTAAAAATATTTTAAAGAAAAACTATGTCAATTTGTAAGCTAATTAACAAGAAATTATAATAAGTTAACATTTTTCTAAATATATATATATAGATAGATAGATGAAACTGACTCAAGAAAGGGAAAATATGAATACACAGATAACTGCAGAAAACATAATAAAAATTCATGAATTACATTTACAAATAAAGCTCTCAGATAATAGAATTTACCAGTGAGGGCCGGGCATGGTGGCTCACGCTTGTAATCCCAGCACTTTGGGAGGCCGAGGGGGGCGAATCACAAGGTCAGGAGATCGAGACCACGGTGAAACCCCGTCTGTATTAAAAAAAATACAAAAAATTAGCCGGGCGCGGTGGCGGGCGCCTGTAGTCCCAGCTACTCAGGAGGCTGAGGCAGGAGAATGGCGTGAACCCGGGAGGCGGAACTTGCAGTGAGCCGAGATTGCGTCACTGCACTCTGGCCTGGGCCACAGAGGGAGACTCCGCCTCAAAAAAAAAAAAAAAGAATTTACCAGTGAGTTCCTTCAAGCTTTCAAATAATGAATAATTCAATGCTATATAGTCTTTCAATGTTTCCCTTAGGTTGCCAAGATATCTAAAGCTTAATTCGGACACAGGAATTTAGTACATGGATATCTGAGGAGGCTAAAAGAAATTGAAACAGCTGAACAATCAAACCTCACAAAGGAATAAGAGCTGGAAGAATACACAACATAATACTACCAGTATTAGCTCAAATGGCCAATTAATTTCATCACATCACTGGCAGATATATATTGATGCCTAATCTAGAACTTCTTATCCAAAAGGACTCAACTACTTTAAGTATTTTAAAAATCTACTTTTGTCTTATTTTTCACTTTTTGGAAGCTATAAAGTCAATGCCTCCTGGAGGGAGAAGACAAAAAAAAAAAAAAAAAAAAAAAAAAAAGGAGAAAATAACTAAAATAACTAATTTGCTAAGTCAGCATCCATTATTGGTCACTTAGATTGAATAGCATTAATGTTATCTCATATAGTCTCATATGCACAGAGCATAGATTAAATCAGTAGTAAAAGTTTAGCCATACACATGTATTTATAAAAGACTCAAAAATATTGTTTAGGAACAAAAAGATAAAGACAGATGTTAAAATCCTAAATAAATGCCCAGGGAACTGAAATCAAACACCACAATGAACTTAGATTTTTCTCTTAAATTAAAGAATAATTTATATTATAAAATCACTCCATACATCCTGAGCCACTAGGAAACAAAATGTTCACAATTACATTAACAGATGTCTCTAGAGAATTCAATTAAACTGTTCTTAAGTTAAAATTACTTGGAAAATAAAAAAAAATTCTTAAAACTAAGGGCTAGTAGGATACTGGATTCATCCACATTAATATTAGAAGACTACTGTCAATATTATTATTTAGTTTTTCATTTTGAACATTTACTCCCTCCTCCATAAAAAAGTGTTATACAGATGAAAAGAAATAATTTAAATTTTTGTTTTATTTATGCAAATAATCCATCTGAATCACTTTGCCTAAAAAGTCCAAAGTTAAAAACTGGTAAAATAAATACAGCTTGCTACAATTCATTATACTCAACGTGAAATAAATTCATGCTTAGAAGTATAGATCTTTAAACTCTTAACTCTTGATCTCTTAGAGAAAATACTCCACCAAAGCTGGAGAGTAAATACTAGAAAGGAAGATGCTAGATGAAGATAAACAGGATTCAACAGAGAGCAGAGGGAAAGAAAATTCTCAAGGTAATGAAGAAAATGGTAATTTTCCAAAGCCAGATGTGTAATAGACTTTGTGAATAAAAAGGTCCCAGGAGAAGAGAGAAACAGAGAAACAGAGAGGTATTGAGGATAATTTTACAATTCTGTCAGTGAGTTAGTGTGCTGAGTTAATGACAGGTACATAGGAAGAAAAGCAACTGAAGAGAATGGGTAACTCCAGGATAAACAAACAAAATAATGCATCCAATAAAGTGTGTCTTCAAAAAAAACCTTGAGAAAGTTTGATCAATGACACAACTAACAGTAGTATTTGCAAAACCATAAAATATGAATTCTGAAATTTGACCTAACTAGAAAGTGAGATTTTAGTATTTCAGGAGGATGACAGTAGGAGAAGTGCTGAAAGGGAGAACTCTATGAGCAATACTTTTCTTCTATAATGTAAGTCAATAAGTAATGTCTAACATTGAAACATAAACAAATAGCTCTATAAACTATATTGCTTAGAAATTTGGAAATACGTATTTTTAAAAAGAGCATGATGGAGGGTATAAGGGAAGTAGTAATTAATGATGGCATAGAAAGGGCATTTTATTATCAGCTTTGTAGTATTATTAGATATTTTAAAACAAAATGGAGTATTGCTCTTAAGCAAAAACTTGTATTTAAAAGGCTTATGTTTAACCCCCAATTTGGCCACTTACTAACCGAGCGACTCTGCGTAACTAAAGAAATCTCTATGTTTCAATCTTTTCTTCCTTATGAAAAGAGGGATAATGAAGGTAACTACCTAAGGCAGGCATAAAACTATAAATGAACGAATACATGCATGGCATTTACTTTAAATACATATATCACTTTTATAAAAAGTGGCAACTATGATTTTTATAAGTAATATGAAATATTAAATGAGAAAAATCTCTTGATGACAATAATACATTTACAAATAAATAATTTATATTAATCATGTATAAAGCTGTACAAAGTATTAGCAAGTTGAGAGAGTTAAAAGTTTTGAAAAATTCTGGATATAAAATTATTCCATTGAAAATTGCTATTAATTCTAATAAAGATACATTTTCATGCTGCTTAATTTTATTTAGAGATAAATACATATAATGAGGAATAAAATACATGTCATAACATTTTATAGACATTTAGAAAAACAACTGGCCATCTCTTACAGAGAAAGTGTTAAACCTGTTCTATAAATGGAAGAGGTGCTGTGAACGTCAGGATTTTTTGTAATTTTTAAATTGACCCTAAGGCGTGCCTTTTTCAATTTGGCCTCTTACACAGACTTCAAAATTTCTTTCTTTGTTGTATCATTGTCTTTACCGTCGCCTTTTTGTAGCCCCTTTTATTTAAGCAATCGGATGTTAATCTCATTTTACCATTAATATTTGTAATTAGTTATGGGTAATTCAAATATAAATATCCTTGGATGCAATGGAGCAGGGTTCATGAAGAAGTGACTTAAAAATATAGATATACACCTAAAAGCTTAGTCTAAAGATAAACACTTAAAAGTGTGTGAAAATAGTCCTGAACTTTAAGGAAAGCCAAGTAGTTCACGGACTCCCATTTCTCCCCCTAAATGGAATACTTATTATAAATAGAGGCTGATCTCATAGAAACTATTAACTTTCCTTATAAATTGAGGAATTTAACCACCCAGTGTGTGACATCAATGGAATTTGCAGTCTCCAAGTAATTTGAACACACCCGAAAAACCATTTATACTTATGAATATATCCTGGCAGAGTAGATAAAAAGTCTGGGCGAAGATGCGCTCTACTTTACTGGTTCAGTCTCTCACTAATTATTGATGTGTGCACACCAGCTAGTTTTGAACCTCTCCCTGGTTTAACTGCATGAGGATCCCACTAAGTGACCTGGTAACTTTTAAGATCTTCTGAAAAGAGAAAAAAAATGATGTAAAATTTCACCACATTTTCCTGCAGAGGTGGTCCTGTAAAACGAACACAGTATATATTTACTTCAATGATATTTTAAAAGAATTTTTGAATGTTTCTTTCTTTCAAAATACTTCAGCGGTCAAATACAGGCCCACTGTAGGAATAATTTTGTAGTTCCCTACCAGAGAAAAGACAGTGAGTGACTGGACATAAAACAATTTTTTTTTTTTTTTTTTTTTTTGCAAAGACTTAGCAGAAATGTATAATCCAGGTAATTACTGGGGCGGACAAGCTGAGGTAGGATGCTTGTGATTGGCAAGACAAAAATGGGGCAGCAGAGGCATCTCAGGGAAGAAGTTTCAAGCCCAGCCTGGAGCCCCAATGCATAGATTTGAATCCTAGTTCAGTCACTTACTAGCTGTATGCTGGACGATTGTTTTAACCACAATGTGCCTCATTTCCTCATCTGTGTAATAGAGATAATGATACTACCCACCTTGTAGGATTGTGGTGAAGATTAAATTAACTACTGCACATAAGTGTTTAGAATAGTTCCTGATATATAGCAAAGAATAACCATGCTTTCATTACGAGAAGTATTCAGAAAGAGCATCCAATTGGGTAATCCAAACTATCAATTTCCTACTCTCCAATTTTGTCCAAGTCTGTCTCTGATTATTTTTGTTACCCCAGATTTGCTGCACTGTGGCCTTTAGAGATCACTTCACATCTGTGTGAAATACTTGATGTGAAAATTCAAGCAGAGGACTGACCTCCCTCAAAGGAGGATTAACTGGTAAATGATTGCCAAGCACTCAGAACACTTGAAGAGTTCCAAAAATGTTGCTTGTTAATTCTCCTCATCCTGTGAAGGGCCAGCTGATGACAATCCTGGCCTGAAGTGTCTCATCTCATGTAAATACTCAGTCCAAAGTTGCTGTGAAATTTCCAATTTTTGAGTGGCCAGAGGGCACACTAAGAAGACATTCATTGTAGGGCATCACAGCCTGCACCTGGCATAAGATTAGTGGCTGCTTAAGGAAAACGTTATTTCCGGCATTCAGCTTTCATTTCATTTTATTTTTTTGCATTTTCACATCTGACTAGTTAAGTGGGCTTCACATGGCCATCTTTCTGTCATACATACAAACATCATATGGTGAAAGGCAATATTATCTAAGAAAAATCTGTTAGATTGGGATTATGGAAATAAGGAGCAATTTTTGGTGTGTTTAGTAAGGTCTTTAGATGACATCATATTCACAATTTTTGTCATATTAAAGCCCTCTTGGAAAAATATTTAATGGTCTCAAAGGCATCTTCAGCAAAAGTACAGGATGAAATGTAAAAGGAAACAGTTTTTGTGGAATTGTGAATTGCACAGGAGTACAATCTAGAGATAAATATTCATAAATCATTAATAAATTCCAGATTAGTTCATGATTATTCATCATTAGAGCACATGTACTTGGTTTTATATGAATTATTCATTGGCTTTGTTTATGAACATCTTTAACTGATTAATGGCAAATCCTGATGAATATTCCCAAATTGTTCAGACTGAAGCATAGATCATAATGAATGAAGTCATGTATTGCTTCTTAGGAGTGTGAGATGAATAGCTGATACAGAAAGAAAAACAAGAAATTGCAATGGTTTTTGCAAATATGTCTGGTTTAAAAATCTGAGGGCTTAACTTTTTATTAGTAACACATTGACAATCAACATCCAACTCTTGAAGCTATGAGCCTTGGCTACAAAGTCAGAAAAGGTGATGCAAGACACAGCCAGGAAACATGCCTCAAACATTTCAGAGGGTTTCTCTGGCCCAACTTTCCGAAACCAGGGCTCAAACCTTGAAGAAGTCGACAATGCATTTAAATTGTTTCCTTCAATAAGGTATTAAATGCTAATTTTTAACCCCATAATACTCTTGATCATCAAACATAACTTTAGTTTTTCGTAAGAGTGAAGATTTTTTGATGAGGAATTATTTTAAAAGTCAACCAATGAAGGACATTAAAAAATAGGCAAAACAAAAGAACAAGATTGTGTGTATTTTTGTCTGACTGAAACTTAGTAGAGTCCTGGTGTGTATTGTGTCTACTCGTGAGTCAATTTTCACTTATATTTTTATTATTTCTCTATTTTAACCTGATTTATGTTATATCAAGATATTTATCATAAAATAACATGTTCTACAAAGGAAGTGGGAAATAATGCTCTCATATTATTAATTGTTACAAAAAGAGTGAAGGCTAAAATGATTTTTGACACAGGCTTTATAGGAGTTCATTACTAAGTTATTATTAGAATAGTCCATTGAATCAGAGCGAGTCACAGAATGAACATAGATTCTTTGGGAAATCTAGATAAAATGGAAAAACTCGATTAGAAAATGAAGTAGGTAGTAAGACCAAGTGAAAACATAAGACAGGGAATCTAAGAAGAGTTTTTTATTGAATCTAGACATATGACCGTGCTCAATTTTTATATTCTGAAAAGCAAGAACAATGGGGAAATCATAAGACCTAAGAAGTTTCCTTTGTATTTACAGCTTTCTTCTCCTAGAGTTTTTGTGGATGGCCTGAAGCTGGTAAATTGACAATTCCTAAAATAGAAGAATACTCTGCTTAAGCCAATCAAATTGCCATGCCATAGCTTCTGGCATTAATTTAAGCTAATCATTCTCAATCAGGTTATATACTTCAATCAAATCATTTCTTTTTAATCCAGAGCTTCTTCAAAATGTGGAGTTCTGAGTCTAGTAACCAAGAGTGTGCAGGTTACTAGTCTCTGGGTTTTTTAATATATAGGCACCTTGAATGAGAAGGTTTGAAGGGGAAAGGCAATGTATGTGTGTAGTTTAGAATGTTCCACAGATGATAATGACCGCTTATGGTAACGTTCAATGTGTTTATAGCATATGTGGTACATCGATTTCTTTATTGTCCATTATCTACTCCTCTCCCTGTATTCAGATTCCTTGACCTAAAACCTTGTGGTATCCTCCCACTCTAAATCTAGATCTGGCTCTGTGACTTGCTTTGGTCAATGGAATGTTTTTTCAAAAGCAGAGGCTTGAAAAATATTTTCAAGCTTTCATTTGTGCCCTTGTATCTGTCATTGGTAGGAGAATAGACTAAGGCTAGCGAATTAAAGACAAGTGGAGCAGAGACAATTAAAGACACGTGGGGAGAACTAGTTGCCTCAGTCTTTCCACAGCCAGTCCTCATCAGCCTACAGCTGGCTGATAGATTCTCAGCCCTGTAAGTGAGTCCAGCCAAAATGATCTAGCCCAATTTAAGTCACGGAACTGAGGGCTTGTGTGTTAATAAACGGTCATTGTTTAAAACCATTGAGCTATCAGCTGTTTTGTTCTGCAGCATTACGGTGTCAAAAGAAAATTGATACACTACTTTCAGCAATAAGTTACTTAGGCTGATTCCGATTTATGGTTCCAATTTCAATTCTTTAGAAAATTCTTTAGAAAACCCAAATACAATTCTTTAGAAAATTCACTACTTTCAGCAATAAGTTATGTAGGCTGATTTCGATTTGTGGCTCCAATTACAAGTCTTTAGAAAATCCGACACAACACAGTTATTCCAAGTTGGTAATTTTGGTCATTTGAACCACCAAATGTGATTAGCACATGATACATACAGTAAAAAACTTTAATTCATTGTTATTTCATCATAAATGTCATAGTAGCATCCATTGAACCTAGTGAATTCTGTATCTAAAAGCAAGCTAAATAATAATGAAGCAAATGATGTATACACATCTTAAGAATTATTTTATGCATTGACACTATCACATAAAACAAACAAACATTGTTTAGGCAGGCAAGATGGTTCACACCTGTATGAATTATAATATATGTTTATGCCACATATATTATGTGTACTACATACATAGTAATAAAATTAATAGTTTATATAAGAAAAATAGGTATCACATCTCTCAATTGTAAAAAAAAATTACACAGCATATCTCCATTTTATATCATGCTAATTGATCACAAATTATCTTCCACATTTTTATAATTAATATGTCATGAATCTTTGAATATAATTAAATATTTCTTTTCTCAACAGTATTTTAATAACTGATACATTGTTATATATAGAGAAGATCCATATAGAGAGACACATTATATAGGGAGATGATATATATAGAACACATATAGAATGACGTATGTACATAGACACATTATGACATATATAAAAAGAGAAAGATCTATAGTACAGCCAAACACATTCCATGTTTAGATTACAAGGTAATATCAGAAACAGGATTCAGCAAAAAGGAAACTGAAAAGGAAGTCAGAGAAATAAGAAAACCAGGAAAATGTTGTATCTTGTAAATTCGAGAAGTCAGTGTTCCAAAAAAGAGACAGTGATCAACTATTAATATGTCAGCTGCTGCTAGAAGCCATTAACCTTCTCGTGAGCTGTGTCCAGAAAGAGGTGGTACCCATGTCTCTACCTTGGGAAACATAGAACTTGGAAGTCATGCGAGGGGCTGAGGTTCCCCAGCAGAGAAAAACACTAAGCTTAATGAGCTCGGTGGAACAGACACAAACTTGTCGTGGGTAACTGAATGATTATCAGCCAAATGTAGATTTCAAATGTTGTGAAAGTTCAAAAATCTGGGAAGACTGGAGACAGCAGGATGCATAGACAATGACGAAGCAAGGGAAGAAAAGACGCTAGTAAACATCAAAAACCCCACTTTGTTTTCCAATCTAAAGATTTTATGTGTTCTTTATGTAATGTGCCATGTTATAGTAGTGGGAAGTAGGGGAGAGATTTAGGGGTGATTAAGATCTTGAAAACTTGCACAGAAGTTTTGTTTTTTGCATACAATTTTGAAATAAAATTTACTCTACCTCCATAGTTTTTTTCCTTGTACAGCAAAAGCAAATATAAAATTTGAGTTTAAGGAGCTAATCATGTTACTACAAAAAGTAGAGTTCTGAGTCTTGTAACCCAGAATATGGAGGAAGTAGAATATTTCATGGAGAATATATGTGGCAGCAAGGGAAGACAGATGATGGAAATGGTGAAAACATGCTTTACAAAGAATGGAAAAGTCAAGTATAGCTACCTAGAATGCACTTGACTACAGAAATTACGAACTCCATGATGGAAACTTGGTTTCCTGAGTTTTGTATTTCGTACCTTTCCAATGCACCCTTCAGTTGTATAACTTTTCTTGACAGTAGTGATATTTAAACACTCTTGTATTTAAGGATCTAAGTGATTTCAGCTTTTTCTTATAGTAATGCAAGAAATAAAAATAAAGAGAAAAGTAAAAGGAGAAGAAAAGGAAAAGAAAGCAATAGGATATTTTATAACTAGGCCTAAGTGCTAGTAAAGTGTTTACTAAAATGTAATGCAGATTTTCATTTAAAAGTTTTCCTATACTAATGTGCACTGTTGTAGTAATGCTGAGAGATTCTGGGAATACCATCAAGGTTAGCAGAAAAAATAAAATAATTGAAACTTCAATTGAGGAGTAAATTATCTTAGATCAAAGAGATCACTTTGCTATGGTACAAACAGACTGTGTCTTAGGAGATTTTTCGGGGGAGTATCCCAGAATTCTATCAGAATAATGAAGCTGTTTTTCTCTTTTGACAAGATTAATGAAGGTTTTGTTTGTTTGTTTGTTTTGCTTTTTTAAGACCAACTGCTGTTTTTATTACACTTAGACTGAAACAGCTCAAATATTAGGAACTGGATTTACTTGCAGGCATCATACGTATCATGTTTTATTTTATTTCAGGATTGTCTCCTCAGGGCTAGACATTTTAGTCATCAACCACCTTAGCAAATAGAGGCAGGAAGGTTAAAAGGCAGCAGCAAAAGGAAAATGTAGAATGAAGTATAAAAACAAATTGTGACAGAGCAATTATACCCAAGTTAGCAGGCTCATGGTCAGAAGACTACTTGTTTTGCACATGACTGCTTATTCAAAAAATGATGTATAAGAGTATGCAGATATGGGGAAAAAATACTGTTAACTCTCTCCCACAGTGAATGATGATGAATTTAGGAAAATAATACTTTTTTTCATTTATGCATATGCTTCTCAGTAATTAATTCCTATAAAAATCTCCCCCACTCCCCAACCTCTTTTATTTAGAAAATATGTATTGTGGTACCTGCCCTAGTACCCTGATAACAGATCTTCTCTAAATTTTAAAGTTCTCTTTCACTCTTTCTTTTTAATTCTGATTTCTTTTTCTTTATTCTTTTAAATGTTCATTTCAGGATTAGTAAATTACAGTGCTTCAAATAACTATTTATATTTGTGGGCAAACAGAGTAGTCCATGCAATCATGGGCTAATGGAAGTAATTTTAATAGACAGGTTGAATTATCACAGTGCAAACTTGTAATATTTTAATAAAATCCATTGATTCAATTCATTTGAAGTTTCTAAACTGGTTGGACTGCTGTAACTTTGTTCATGATATACAGAAATACTCGAAAGTTCCCCTGTGACCATGAAGTTTTTTTAGATCCACTGGGGTCATAGACAGACATGATTTTCATGGTTTACTCAATTTTGCTTCTAAGATTATTAGAGATTCTTTTAGTCTACTCTCTTTTCTGTAATTGTAAATCCTAAAGGAATAGAGCCATTGCAGAAACTAATTTAGGGTCCAGGGTCAGGGTGAAAATGAAAAAGTCTTCAGGACTCAAGAATGCTGGTTTAATTTCTACAGATTTTTATGATCTAGATGATAAAAATTCTACTTTTTAGTGAAAAAGAACGATGTACTGCATTTTGCATATGGCTGGATAAAGATTCTTTTATCTTGAAAATAATTTAAGCGAAAGAAAAATAAGGTAAACTATCTTTGAAAAGCTATGGAAAGCTCTTAAACAAAAAGCAAAAAGTAAAGGAATGCTCAACAATTACTTTTATAAATGTTCTTAAATTAATAGTATGCTTTGTAGATGCTCAAACAGTGTATTAATTAAAAACAGGTATTTTTCTAGCTTTATTACTCTCAAGTTAGTTGGTCTTAGAAAATTTATCTGGACATATTTTATCTTGAATGTGAGAAAAATATTATTAGTCCTTGTATTAAACTGTTTAAATGAAAAGCCGTACCAAAATTTAATGGCTCCGTTACATATATATTTACAAAGAGAGCTATTCTGTGCTATTGGGGTCATAAAAGCTTCTTATGCATATATTATAAAATTATGAAAATAGTTAAGGAGGTTATGAGCATGGTTCTTTGAGTCTTTTATCATATGACCAAGTAATATCGTGCTGTCAGTATTTTAACCAATTTTATTTGTACTTTTTTTTTTTGCCATCTTTTCTGAGAAAAGTGCCACTTACGCCTATACTGGAGGGAGGTAAGTCCAGTGGGTATATGGAGAAAAGAGCTTTTTAGGAAGGGGGAACAATTAGAGCTAAAATTGCAAATGAGAGCCTGTTGGGTCTCTTTCTGGAACATCAAGGAAGCAACCACTGTAACAAGTGGAAGAGGGGGAGATAAGCAGAAGGTGAAAGAGGCTAGGGAGGACCAGATCATATAGTGCCTCATAGGCTTTCGTAAGGACATTGCTGTTTAAGAATGAGATGATATCCATTAGTGGGTTGGAGGAGAGGAGTGACATGATCTGGTGTACATTTTATAGGTGTCACATTGGCTGTTGTGCTGAAAATAGATGGTAGAAGACCTGTTAAGAGTTTAGAGTGACAAGTCAAGTAAGGGATAGTTGCTTGCAGGAGGTGGTCACTGGGGATGGGGTTGCTATCAAGTGAGATACAGAAGGGTTGGAGGAGAAGATCATTAGTTCATCTGAAAACATGTGTATGTAATGATTATTAGTCATCCAAGTTAATTAGGCAATATAATATATATAAATCATATATGCATATATTATATATGAATCTGTAGTCCAGGACAGAAGTACAGGTTATAGATACACATTTAAAGTTTCAAAAAGTATAAACTCAAAGCCACAGGAATGAATGAGTTCGTAGAGTTAGTGTCTGCAGGTAGAAAATAACAATATCCAATTGCTTATCCTTGGAATACTGCAACATTAAGTGGTCATGGAGAATAGAAAGAACTATAAAGCAGATAGAGAGAAAGTGTAGGAGGGGAGAAAGGAAGAATGCATGATTAAATATGATTAATTAGTGAAATATATACCTTTTAAAGGCAGAAGTTTTTACCTTTTTTCATTTTTGGCTAATGTTTTAAACAGTGTCCACATACATAAGTATTTAGTAAGTATTTGTTTAATGAAAATGCTATTAATAGGTAAAAGAGAATGAATATTGAGAATCAGTCACTGGATTTTGCGATGTGTATGTCTTTTGTGGACTGATGAGAATGCATTAGAAGGAGAATGACAGGAAATAAATTGAAAACAGTAAGTGTAGAAAATACTTTTGGGTTTTGCTGAAGAAGCTAGACAGGGAGATGTTATCAGGAGATTTTATCTAAAAAGAGAAGATATAAAAGCATATCTGTATATTCATGAGAACAATACAACAAAAAGAGAAATCAGGAAATTGATGATTCAAGAGAGAAAAGTGAACTATTAAATTGATGTCCTTTAGTAGATGAGAAGTTGCAAGATCTAATGCTCATGTGAAGAATCTAATGCATGTATATAATAATGTCTACAGTATCAAGGGAGAAGGCAAAGTTTTTCAGCTTAGGTTTACTTATGTCAGTAGCTAGCACACATACTACCTACCTACATATATGATGTGAGCAGGAAGGCATATCTATATACTGTTCTGGTTTTCTTGCAGTTGGAAGCAATCTCACCCACCGAAAGTGAGAACTGGGGAGAATATATTAGATGTAAAAGGATGGGTGAAAAGGTAATGGCATAGTCATCTAGAACAACAATGAGAAAACTTACTTTATAAAGGACCAGAGAGTAAATATGTTAAACTTTGGGAGCCATGTGATCTCTGTGCAACTACTCAACTCTGTCATTATAACATGAAAGTAGCAATAGACAATATGTAAATGAATGAACATTATTGTGTTCTAATAAAACTTTATTTTGAAAAGCAGGCAGCAGGCTGAATTTGGCCTATGGGACATAGTTTGTTAACACTTCTTCTAAAGAGGAGAAAGTAAATGGACAAATAAAATACAGTACAATCAATTTGTAGCTTATACATCTAATTTTAGCTTCATTGGTGCACATGTAAGTAAGGGGAACCAAGGTTATGATTGTCCTAAGTAAAGAGGACAAAGTTTGAGTAGGGAAAATGAGTTAAGGGTATATGCAATGGGGAGTATGATGATTGGCTAAGTAATTTTAATAGCGAAAAATGTGAACATGAAGGGGTGTAACGAATGGATAAAAAGTGATAGAATCAGTGAATTGTAGATTTCAGTATATTTGTGAGATCATCAGTGGTAAGAAACTGTGAGTGGGCTACAAAAATAAGATATGACACTTGGATTCCTGGTTGCATGCGACTGATATCTTGGAGAGGTGGAGTTAGTCTTAAGGACAAAATATAGGAAATGACCACCAACATGTGGCAAGGTGGAGGACAGGATCACTGGAGAATAAGATATCAGAGACAGGAGAGGCCACATTTTCAAGGATTAGTGGACAAAAGAAAAAAAAGTTATCCAGGAGCCAAAATATATAGGAAATGAAGGGAAATCATGTGAGTAAATGTGTGATAAGTAACTGACAGCTGTAAGGAGTATTACAGTGTGCACATATGAGGAGTATTACAGTGTGCACATATGAGGAGTATTGCAGTGTGCACA
>NC_045441.1:65795115-65865476 GCF_002776525.5 Piliocolobus tephrosceles | reverse complement strand
GAGGAGTATTACAGTGTGCACATATGAGGAGTATTGCAGTGTGCACATATGAGGAGCATTATAGTGTGCACAGATGAGGAGTATTATAGTGTGCACAGATGAGGAGTATTACAGTGTGCACAGATGAGGAGTATTGCAGTGTGCACATATGAGGAGTATTACAGTATGCACATAGAGAGTATTACAGTATGCATATATGAGAACCACAGTTTGGGTTTCTAAGTTGGAAGGAGGGAGAATATTTTGGATGTGGTAATGAGGATTAAGGAAGACAACTACCTCGCTTGAATGCCCTGGCCTGTGATGAGTGTATGAGACAGGATAAACACCACTGGAATGGCTGCAGAGGAAGCTGTGGAAGACAGCCATATACCACTTAAAACAGGAAGTTAAAATAAAAACTCAATAAGAAGTGTCGGATAGGGAGGATTTTGCTAATATCCGACACCAGGAAACTGTTGAAGCTTTTTAGATGTTAGTGATGGATGGGAGATAAAGGAATGAACAGATTCCTGATTTGGAGCAAGGAAATGATGGATGGACTGGAAGATTGAGCTTTTGAAATTGATTGTCAAAAACAAGAAATAATAATGTGATGAAATAAGAAATAATGACCTGAAAACAGATTAAGGTGATAAGTGGGAAGTGTTGAGGGAAGGAAAGAAAAAGAAAAAAAAAAATTTGTCATGAACATGCAAAGTTATGAGGCGACTACTTGACTGTAAGGTGAGAAAGTCAGAAGAGAGGTGGTCTTACTCCAAATACACAGTGCTCTTTGGATTCCAGCTGATTGAGATGGGAAAGACAGGAGATGGGTGGTTTTATTGTGAATGTTCAAACCATGTCTCGACCTATTCTTCTGGAAATACTTAGGCCTATAAAATACTTTATTCACACAAGTGAGTGAGAGTCCCACATGATCAAGTTTCATGTGGAAACTTCCACAGGTGGAAATATACACTAGTCAACATTTTTTAGGTGAAATCTCTGTTGCCTGATTGCAGACCCTTTAGAGAAAGCACTTGTATGGAATTTCTTGTTCTCTTTGATGACCAACTAGTCAGTCAACTGTGCCGAGATTCTCCGTCCTCAGAGAAAACTATCTTCATTATAACTTATTCTGGATAATGTTATGATATGTCACTACGAGATGCCAATATTTATCTGAAAAAAAAAGAAAAACTATAACTTTACCAGTTCTAAATCAGTGCTGTGGTCTTCTAAGAAAAGTCAATTGTTTCATTGCTATACTATCCTGTTATATTTTAAAACTCCTTTACTGAAGACTGTGTAGAAGCTAATGTATTAAGAACATACTTACTCAGGAGGCTGAGGTGGGAGAATCACTTGAACCTGGAAGGCAGAGGTTGCAGTGAGCCAAGACTGCACCACTGCACTCCAGCGTTGGCTACAGAGTGAGACCCTGTCTCAGGGGGGAAAAAAAAAAGGAAAAGAAGAAGAAGAAGAAAAAAACAAACTCATCTAAACTGATGCCAGATTAATGACGATATAAGGGAAATTTCAGATTCTTAATTTCCAAGACAACAGTAAATTTGTTATTTTTAAAATGGGCAAGAATCAGGGAATAAATTTTGCATTTGGATGATATCATGCACCTATGAGTGCTATCAGAAAGTAAGGGTCAAACAATAATTGGAAAGTGCCCCCACCCCTACTATTACAGTACCATGGACAGTGACTCACCAAACCCAATAGTTGAGCCCAGTTCATCAGTTAATCTGGAAAGCTCATAAACACCACAGATTTTATAAAGATGAATCAACTACATAACAAGACTTTTAAGGTGATAATTAAAATCAGATATTGACTTAGTTTCTAGGCTTTAGGAAAAGCATAGTATAATGGAAAGAAAATTGAACTAGAAATAAAGACAAGTGTTTTACATATAGCTCTAAATAAAACTTTTGTAAATACAGAGATCTAGGCTACATTTAGTAAGTTAATTAATATTTCTGGAGTTCAGCATATTCTTTGTAAAATATTGAGGTTGAAAATAAAATGTGGATAAAGTTATCCAAGGTCCTCTCTTGCTTTAAATTTCAACAATATTGGCTAAAAGTTGTCCCACAAATTTAGATGAACACAATTATACTAGTACCTGGGCCAATGACACACGCTCAATGCTCTCAAATTCATCTCAGATAGAAATAATATTTTATAAAATAGGCACTTCCATGCCTTAAATACCAAGTATCGTCTCTTACACAAGTAGGAGAAGAGCCAAACAAAATAACTAAACAATATATACATTTAATATTGCTTATAAAATGATCAGAGGCAGAATGGTCAGTTAATTTAGTGTATAAATTACATCACAATGACTCATGTTCTTTCTATGACTTTCTCTGCCTACATGTGTGTTGACTAATTATCTTATGCTTGCTCTACTTATGTTCCCAAAATGACTGCCAAAATTTCAAGTGTAAAAAAAAATCCAATAAAGAGAAGACTTTTTATTTTTCCTCAACTTTTACTTGTTATCAGTGAGAATAATATAGTCTTTTCCAAAATCCCCCTGTAGATTTTTCCTCATCTTTCAGTCATTGGTATAATGACTGAAATTGCCATCATAGGTTTAGCTGTGCAAAATTATGTCTCTGGTATATACATTTTGAAATATAATCTTTAGTATATGGGTATCCTAAGCAGGACTAATGTTCTGGCAACAACAAAGGAGAAATGGCTGTCAGTTCTACCTTACCTTACTTGTAATGTTGGTTCTATTCCGTTCTTCTTTGTAAGTTGACATAGACAGACACGCAAAATTGTTGGCAATGAGATATTTAGAATACTGACATTCTCCATTTGGAAGCCTTGTCTTCCTCTCCATCTATGGCTTTTCTAACTAGAGTTTTATCAGAAAAGTTATGTGCATATTTACATGATTCTAAATTAACAAGTATAAATTAATAACATTGGTGCAGTTCTTTTAACTCTAATTCAACTGATACATTGTTGGGCATGAGTATCATCACACGGACTATTTTATATATTAAAATTGAGTTGCCTGCACAATATTAAAGACTGATACACAGATAATACAGAACACAATTCTATAGCTTAAAGTGTTCAGTTTATTCTCCAGAAATAAATTTTTTCTTTTCACTCATTACCATTTTTATATAAATATTTTAAGGTTCAAAATAGTCACATAGACTTTTCTTTATCATATTAGCAATATATCTCATAGGTTGTAAAATGACTCAAGGTCATTTTAACTTCTTCAATACCTCAAATTTCTCCCAAAGGCTTCTAGTGAAATTTGACATTTCAAATCACAACCATTTTCAATTGGAAGCTGTCCCGACCTGCAGGACAGTCGAACAGACCCTGAAAGGGGGAGTGGGAATGGAGGAGACTAGAAAACACGAGAAATGGAGACAAGACAAATAGCCTGATCAAGTCTCCTTTAATAATGGTGGTGCGATGCCTTATATAGGCTGGCAGGGGAAGAGGTTGGGCCAGGGTGGTGACGGGGGGCCGGGTCTTCTCAAATTACAATTGCGCATGCGCCGTGGGTTTGTAATTTTCCCGGGAGGGATCGCACCTGCGCCATAGGCTGCATATCTTTCTGGGCGCGAAAAGGTTTGCGCGCACGGGAAAGGTTTGGGCGCGCGCGGGAAAGGTTTGGGCGCGCACGGGAAAGGTTTAGGCGCGCTGGAAAGGTTTTAGGCGCGCACGGGAACAGGTTATAATGAAGAACCCGGAAATGCGCCATTTTGTCTCCGCTTTGCGGAGATCAAGCAACAGAGGTCGGCTAACTCCGGGCCTCATGGCTCCGGACAGGAAGATAATTTATATTCAAAAATATTTACTGAATTATCTTTTACCAGGTACGAAGTAACAGTATCTTTCCTAAAACCAAATCCTTCCTTTAAAATTTCATATTGTTATTTTTCCCTAATAATAATATCCTTAATTCCTGCATTTTGAATTTTGTTAATGCTGATAACCCTAATTCCTATGATGTAAAAATGAGATGCCATTTACTTTAGATATAAATGTAATAATATACTTAAAATCATCTTGAAATTATAAGAGAGTATGTCTTAGTTTTCTTTGCCAGAGAGAGCCATTAGCACCTGAATAGCCCACAGTTTTTCAAGTAACACAAGAAAATGCGAAATCACTTTCTAAAGCTCTGAGCCAGTAAGGAAGTATTATGCATGATTATCCTTACTTTACCAATAAGCCAATGTGCAGACAGATGAACATATTTGCTGCATCAAAACTGGAGACTGGGAACGAGGTCATCAAGAGTCTAATAATCAGCTCTATTCTTACTTCTCTTAGTCACAAAAATATGATTAATGCAGCAAATGCAGGGTTGATATCTGATTATTTTCCCCTCTGGGTATGACATAATTCTGTCTGTCTCTTCACAAATATATTCCATGTGTGATGTTGATCCCATGCTCTGCAAAACACACCAGGAAGGCATTAGAGTTTCTTTGCTCAAGAGGAGAAAATCATCAGATTTATGCAAGCACTGAAAACAGAGATTTTTGTTTTTAAATGCCACATGTCATTTTAGAGAGGACTGGTTTTTCATCGTGTGCCATCATAATTGTCCTGTGAAGGAGACAAGGAATAGGAAAAGTAGTCATTAGTTGCTCCTTCAAAGAGAAATGCTCTTCAGTCTGAAAATGGATTTTCTCACGGTGACATTTTGGGTTTACTTAGTTGAACATAAACAATATGAGAGATTTTATCTATTTCCACAGATATTGAACTGAGCTTCATCTCTGGTGTCAAGATGTAAAGTAAATGAGTAATGGTTGTGAGAATACTACTCACAGTCTCTCCATCACAGAATGCATTTAATACGTTCCAGTTATGGAAAGTAGGAGAAAAGACAAAGATGAAGGTAATGAAAAAATCTGAAGACCATGTAAATGAGTAGACCTGCATTCTCTTTTCATATACACCACTTAACATATAGGAATTGGATTTTTAAGAAGCTTAACTGTGCCATAAAAGCTTAACAAGCAAAGATAGTGACATCCTTAGTAGAACTTAGTGTTTGAAGGCAATAATAAGCCTGAGTGAAATATTTGTACATTTGTGGAATGATAAGCATGATTGAAACATTTGAATATTGAAATGCGATCAGTAGAATCATTTCTCAGAGGTTCAAGTACAATTGTCTTGTTTTGTGAAATTAGTACTTACGGAAAAACTATCCGTACAAGTTTTCTATTTATAAGCAAATCATTTATTAGAGTGCTGGAAATAATTTCCTCAGTAAAATTCTGAAATAAAACTTAATAAAGAAGAAAGCCTTTATTATAATTGTATAAAAATAAATTATTTTCAGAAAAATTGAGAAAAATGTAAATATAGATGTAGAGTGATTTTTATGTTCAAATAATGCATTAAGGGTCTACATGTCCACAGTCATACTGAAAAAGCTATTCAGGTTCAAAAAAATTATGAAAATTTCACAGCAGTTGTCTGTATTTGATTTAGCTGATCACCAGGATGATACTAAAAGAATATAAAATAGATTTGTTGGTGTATAATGGCTATCTTAAAAATCGTAGTTCAGGCCAGGCGCGGTGGCTCATGCCTGTAATCCCAGCACTTTGGGAGGCCGAGACGGGTGGATCACAATGTCAGGAGATCGAGGCCATCCTGGCTAACACGGTGAAATCCCGTCTGTACTAAAAATACAAACAAAAAATTAGCCGGGCGTGGTGGCGGGCGGCTATAGTCCCAGCTACTCGGGAGGCTGAAGCAGGAGAATGGCGTGAACCTGGGAGGCGGAGCTTGCAGTGAGCCGAGATCGCGCCACTGCATTCCAGCCCGGGAGACAGAGCAAAACTCCATCTCAAAAGCCAAAACAAGAAAAAAACAAAAAATAAATCATGGTTCAAATGAACTAATTGGACAAAACATAATTGCTATGAACATTGAAATAATAAAATAGCTGGGATTCATTTATGGGACTTTTTTTCCTGAGGCCCAAAAATTTTTTTAGAGATCTTTCTCTGATTTTTAAGTACTTTCCCTAGAGAAGCAGCTTTCAATTAATTTTGCTCTTGATTTAAAAAGATTTTCTCTTAACTTTTAAAATCTGGAAGTTAAAAATAAATATAAGGAAGAAAACATGACGCACACATAATCAACATATGCTTTTTCTCTGAGTATCCTGCTTGTAGAAAACTAACAAATGCATTAAAAAATGTAATGGCACTAAACATTATTTTTTTTAGACAAAAAACTGGCCTATCAAAACATGGTTCTTCTCAAAATTTTCTTTGATAGATGTCAATGAGTTTTAAAGTGCACAGTAGTCAATAGGATCCATTAATTTAATTTGCATTAACAAATCCTTGTACTCCACCTCTTCATTTATTAAATAGCAATCTTAGATTTCTCTCCCCAGAAGAGTTATGAGACAGTTGATTACCAAAGCAGAAAAGATGGAAAACACAGGTCTGCAGAAGACATATTTTGTTAGTGTTTTAGTTTTCTAAATTAAAATGGATATACATTTGTTACAAGATTTTAAACTGAAGTTATTATTCCAAATGTTAAAGAAATATGATAAATTATAATCAGTAGGGAAAAAACTGTAAAAATAACTGAAAATTAAAGAATTATTGACTCTGATATAAAATGAAATATGCTTGATCTCAGAACTATTATATCTCAGATCTACTAAGCAAGCACACAAAAAAACTTCAACAAATGTGTTTTGTTTTTAAGGAATTTTCCTCTAAAATTCCTTAGGAATTTAGAAAATAATTTTTCATGTCTTATTGTGGTAAGATGTAACTACAACATTTATATGCATTTATCTGTTTTTATGTTTATGACAAAGCCACAGTGTAGTTGTCACTTTATGTTTCTATTAAAATTGAATAAAACACTAAAACATCAACTAATGATAATAACTCCTATTTATTGAGCACTCTATATGCCAGACTATACTAGGCACTTCACCTACAGTTGAATTCGCAACAACCCAAAGATATAGATAATAAGAGGAAACTCAGAGGGAGGGGGGTAAAATGATATGCACAGAATCACTCAATTAGTAACAAAACCAGGTCTGAGTTCAAACCCATCTATTTGACACAATTTGGAACTTTCAACAGTAACTATATAATGCCTTGCAAGCTAAAATTATCTACTCTTTCATATCAGGCAGTGAAACTGATTATAAAAGGAAAAAATGAAGCTAGAAATCTACTTAAATTTAATTCAAAATATTTTTTTGCCAAAACCGAAGCCACATTCTCCTGCTATTGATACAGACTTACAAGGGACACCAACTATTTATAACTAATACTTTTGTCATTTATTATTTATATGTTACTTCCTTCCAAATTGATTTGAAGCATTTCTAGAATTGAAAAAGTGAAAACATTTATAATAGTTTCTAACATTCTGAATAAAACAGCAGAATAACGATTGAGTGACCGTGGAATGTTTTGTCTCTAAAATTAATAAAATTAACAAAAGATAGGTAAAGCTAGAAAGCATCCCACCTGCCCCTTCACACACACATATAGGCATAAAAGGAATAAAATATTGTGCTACAATTTAAAATATTGAATATAGTTAGGGAGAGATAGAAGATTCTCATAACCTGCACTACTAGAAAAAGATTGGCATAGTTCTTATTCCAGTATGCACACAAAATTCTGAAGTTTCTTTTAATTTGAATTAAAAGGCACGTGCTGTCCTAAGAATCAACACAGAAATACTCGTTATGCCTCAGTGTGAAAGGAAGCACCAATACAGGTTAGCATTACAGTGTTTCTTGTGGGAGGAAAACTATATGGTATTATATAGTTACTGTTGAAAGTTCCAAAGCATGCTGTCTTAAGAATCAATACAGAAATTCTCTTTATGCCTCAGTGTGAAAGGAAGCACCAAAACAGGTTAGCATTACAGTTTTTCTTGTGGGAGGAAAACTATATGGGAAAGGTACAATGATCCTATTTACCTAGAGCTACTTATTGTTAAGAAATAAATTCATGGCATTATGCAAACTAGAAGACAAAAGATAGGATCTTTTGACTGTTCTAGAAAAGACACATGAAGGAAAGTCTAGGGAAAACGCTACCCCATGCTCTGGCAGATAAATAAAAATCATGGCTAAAGTTCCTTAATTATTTTTTCTATTCTTTAAATGGTTATAAGAAGAGTATAAATGGACAGCTCTGTGGATATGGATAAAGTAGGAAATGAGGACACCTGAATTGTCATATTTTCACAAAATGAAAGTATCCTATACAACTAGGGAAAAAATTCACAGCTCAAGATTATTCCAAAAAAAGTGATCACATATATTCCAACCAGACGGTGTAGGTACTATACTCAAACTACTGGAAAAATATGAATTTACTGGAAAACTAATGTTTTCATACTGAATAAGTCGTTCTAACTTAGCACTTTTGACTCTAACCCACTGTGACCTTTCCCCCCACACCTACAAATACACACAATGCCCCTACTCAGCCTTGTAGAAAACCAGTAATAACATACAATTCACATATCTGAAATAAAATCTTGGTTCTGGAGACAAACAAGACTTAAATTAGGTAGTAAAAGAATTATGAAGAACTTAACCAAATGAAGCAAGCAATACTATTAACAAAAGTAATGAGTTTGAAACAAGAAAGATAATAAAAATGGTTGGTTAAAATAAATTAACATCATAGAGACAATACTTAAAATAATTACTGTGAATACTAAATGTTAGGAAAAATACTGATTAAGGTAACTCAACATCAAGTTAAGCAAAATAAGCCAGGCAATGAAAGGCAAATGTTGCATTTTCTCACTCATGTGGCAGCTAAAAAAAAGTTGATCTCATGGAAGATAGTTAACAGAATCCTGGTTATCAGAGGCTAGAAATGGTAATGCGGAGGGAGAATAAAGAGGGGTTGATTAGTGGGTACAAAAATACAATTAGATAGATGGAATAAGATCTAGTGTTCAGTAGCAAATAGGGCAAATATAATCAGCAACAATTTATTGTATATTTCAAAATAAGTGGAAGAATAGATTTGGTATGTTTCCAAGACAAATAAATGATGAATGTTTAAGGTGATGCATATCCCTAAGTTTGATCATTACATATTGCATGCTTATGTCAAAATATTACATGTACCCCATGTACCTGTACAACTGTTATGTATCCATAAACATTAGATAGGAAAAATAAAATGTGGAAAAAAGTCAACTTGAAGGAATATAATAGGTAAGGAGAAAAAATAATACAGCACCAGGATAAATGGTGTTCCTTAGGTACACTAACAAATGCATGGAGCATTGTAGTGTATTTAACTTGTTTGTAAATGTAATAGCTTCCCTACTGATTGTGGTATATATATACATATTCTGAATGTATATATATTCAGATTTGGAGTTGCTTATGTTGCATACAGTATATCATATATATATGTATCTCATATATATATATGCATATAAAATGTTTCCCCAGGATATGTATACATATGCTGCAGATTTATCAGTATATATATATATATATATACTGTATATATATATATTTGGAGTTGCTTATATTATATACAATATATCATATATATGTATCATATATACACACACGAATATAAAATATTTCCCCAGGATATGTATATATATGCTGGAGATTTACCAGATTTGTATCCCAGAAAAACAAAGATGAGAGATGTTTAGCCAAGCATAAGTTCAAGAAAATGTAATATATGTATGTAATTACATTTATATACATATATTGTATTGTATACAATGTGTATACTGTTGTAAGAATAAAATGTATAATGTTTATACAATATATAATATACATATATTACATTTATATACATATACATCTAGGGAGACAGATATGTATAGTTTATATATATTTCTGTGTGTGTGCGTGTGTGTGTGTGTGTGTGTGTGTGTGTACTTTTCTTGAACCCCTTATGTTTGGTTAAATATCTCTCATCTTTGTTTTTCTATAATATGATTCTGGTAAATCTCCATTCTAGTAGTACTTATGTTAAAAATTATATTGATACTATCTATTTAAGTTTCAGTTTTTCTCTTTGAAAATCAGGGAGTGACATTTTGATATTAACTCACTTCAGTTTTTGTCAGATTCCCACTCAAAAGACATCCTGAACTGGGTTCATTCCCCTCTAAGAGTGTTGATGTCACTCCCTGCTCTATACTATCTTTTTCAGATATCTTCGTAAACATATATGTTGTATAAACACATGCTTCAATTTTAGTTTGCCTTTTTACTTATAGGACATGAAAGTAGAGAATCAATGTTGTCATTGAGAAATGTTGTGAAAAATGTTGTGATCTAGTCTGGCTAAGTTGAAAATAAATTCCCTCCTCAATTGCCTAATTCTTCATTTTCTTTCTTTGTTTCGACACAGCTAAATTAGTTATAAATTAGATGGACAGTAATGACAATATTAAGAACAGGTGGTTTTTGTTTGTTTCTTCAGAGGAAATTACTGAACAATCAGAACTGGATGCAATGCAAACACCATTAGAGAAGAAATGAAATGACTAATTAAATTAGTGTTTTTCAATCAAGCAGAAGACCCTCAAATATTATTAATGGAGACTACTAATTTTGATTCTCCCACTGGGGACGCTCACCAAATAAATGTTCAGTATGACTTCAGTCTATACGAGACTATAGCAGTGAAAGAGATATATATCTAAGAGATCTGTATAAACAAATCAATGGACTGGAAGTCTCAAATTTGTACAGACCTTATTCCAGTAACACATTTCACTGGCTGTGCTTTTAAGTATCTCATTAGCTGTCCATTTAGGATAAGACATTCTGTTTTCCCCCACAGGGGGTTCACCTCATGTGCTCTGTGGTGACAGAATACCATTAACAAGCTTGCAGGGATGCACAGACTTTTATCCACACTTTCAGAAAGGAACAACTCATTACAATGAAAGAAACCATCAAAGTAAAGCATTGCAGTTATATTTTTTTCCTGTGGAAGTTTTAAATCTTTATAATTAGCAGTCTCCCTAAGTTTTATATTTTTTACTGTGGAAGTTTTCAATCTTATAATTAGGAGTCTCCCTAAGTTTTTAATCTTATATTGTCAGTTTCCCTAAGTTTTTAATCTTTATAATTATCAGTCTCCCTAAGTTTTAAACATGATGGAAAAATTACTTGAGAAAGCATTGATATTTTTCTTTTGTAGCTTAATCACTATAAATATTAACAATAATAATAATGGCAATTTATAGATTCGTTTTATTACAAGGCATGTAACTATTTATAGATAAGATTTATTACAGGGAATGCAACTTTTCAAGGGGTATTCCTAGTATTTTTTTATTGTTGTTAATGTGAAAAGTGATATCCATGAAGAAAGCAATAGAATTTTTGTTATTACCAGACTAGCTAGCTTCACACAAAAGCTAATAAAGATGTAAAATTAGAGGTGGCACAATTATCATAGTGTGTCAGTACAAAAGCAGAGGTTACTATCCAAATTAGAGTAGAGGGACAGGGATCTATTTTCTTCAGGTGGAATTGTAGTGTGACTAGACATTATTGTCATACTGTTAATAATTTTCTTCAGAATATGTGTTCTTTGAAGATACATACTTATTTGATTCTGATAACAGTTTATTTTTAACTCTGCAGCTACTCATAAATCAATGTGGAGTTAAATTTATTCAGATTTTTAAAAATGTATGAAATGACCCAACAGAATAAGGAAAAACAATACGAGACATTGACAAAATGAAGAACAGGAAGAACCACAAAATACATTGTTAATACAATAATGGTCAATTCCTGGTCCAGCTGTGTGCATCTGCAGAATATTTTCCTTTACCCTACAGTATTTCTTTAGAAAATTTCCTGGTGAGGTTATTTCTCTAGGAAGATAAATTCAAATATATTTTCAGGCGAGATCTCACTATACTGTTGGTATTTCAACAACCGATAATGTTAGTGTTAGTACCTCCACTAGCACTCTCAGTTTCAATACATGGAAATACTATTATTCTAATTACTTCAGTTAGAATGTTGAGAAAAATCCTAGATACTTAATCTTGTTCAAACTCATTCCCTACCTTCCACTTGACCATTTTCATTCCTAAATAGTTGTAGAGAAGGAAAATCATAAAGTGGCCCTAAAGGAGGAGCTTTAGACAGCCTGGTTTGAAATCCACATACAATTTTTAGTGCCTCTATGATCTTGAACAAAATATTCAAATTTTAAAGGATGTATTTCCTCTTCCCTTAAATGAAGATAAAAATAAATTTAATCTTAGAAGGCTTCCATAAGGATTATTTGATATAATCTATGTAATAAACTTTCCACAGTGCATGTAAACTGGTAAGTGCTCAAAGATACTACCTGTAATCAGCAGCAGCAGCAACTGCAACAGCATCAACACCCTCATCAGCATCAGCATCACTATCATTAGCACCATCACCATCATCATAATCATCATTTCAAATCTATTCCTATATCTCTATTCACACTTCCGCCTTGATTCAGATCTTCAGAACATGACCCTTGACTTATATCATGCATTCCCAATTGGTCTTCATCTTTCCAAGCTGACCACTCTTTGAAAGTACTCCTTGTTTTTATTTTAATTGACACATTAATTGTGTGTATTTGTGGGGTACAATGTGATGTTTATATATATATAATGTAATGATCAATTCAGAACAAGTAGCATATTATCTCAAACATTTATAATTTCTTTGTAGTAATAACACTCAAAATTCTCTCTTCTAGTCAATTTGAAATATTCAATACATTATTAAATATAGTTACCCTAATGTGCAATAGGACACTAGAACTAATTTCTTCTGTCTAATTTTAACTTTGTGCCCATTGGCCAATGTCACTCCTTTTACCCCTTCCCTCTACTCTCCCTAGTTTCTGGTAACCACTGTTCTATTCCCTACTTCTGTGAGATCAACTTTTTAGATTCCACATAAGTAAAGTCATGTGGTATTTCTCTTTCTATGTTTGGCTTATCTCACTTAATATAATGCCTTCCAGATTCATCCATGTTGCCACAAATGACAGAATTACATTCTTTTTTATGGCTGAGTGATATTTCATTGTGTATATGCGACATTTTTCATTCATTCATCCATCTGCTGATAGAAACTTATGTTGATTCCATATCTTGGCTATTGTGAATAGTGGTGAACTAAACATGGGAATGCAGATATCTCTTAGACACACTGATTTTATTTTCTTTAGATATACATGTAGTAGTGAAATTGCTACATCATATGGTAGTTCTATTTTTAAGTTTGTGAGGAACTTCCATAGAGTATAGTCTTTGAAAATAAAGAACTCATCATGTCCCTCTCCTGCTTAAAACACATATAGCAAAACCCATATATTTAGTTAAATATACAAGTTTTGATGATTTGATTATTATTTGCCTTACCTTACTCATCTCACAGAACCCATCTGTTAAGACACAATACTTCAGCTATTCCAGATGTACAACTGCTTGATGTAATTGCTTGATGTTACTAGGCACATAATGGACAAAATTGCTTGATACAATTGCATAAATTGCTTGACACAAAATTCCATCTGGTCACAATCTCATCTTTACCTGGAGAATAACTACTGTCATTTCCTCTGGGAAGTCCTCCCTGGTCCCATAGTCTAACTAGATGTGTGTCTCTGTTCTTCCAAAGTCTTTTGTTCATACCTTCCTCATAGGCCTTGTTGTCTTATACTTATTTGTCCATCTTCCTAAATAGATGTTATGCTTCATAAGACCAGAGACTACACATCATACATATTTATGTATCTCCAATACCTACACAGTGTCTTCCACAAATGAAAATATATGTATATGAAAAGTGAATGCTATTTATTATTTTTTCAATATTTCTTTTGTAAAGCCGTTTTGACCTTGATCTTACTATCTCCAACAACCTACCTCAAATTATTATAAAAACATATGGATTTGACTTTCTCAGTGACTCAAACATCCCATCTCAATTTCTTCTAACTGGCACCGGCTAATATGCATTAACTTTCAATGTATTTTTCCTCTTTCTCTCTTTCATCTAGTGCACCTCTATATTACTTTGAAATTTGAATTGATCTTCCAAAGGTACAGAGGGAAACTCATTTACTATTTCAAATTCAGATTCACCTATGGCTATTTCTCCCTTGTTTTCCTAGAATTTGCTTAAATATATATATCTATTTGAATTTCCATTGCTCATATGCATGCAAATACATGTACACACAAACACACACACACACACACACACACGTAATCTTCTGAACAAATTTATCCCTCACTTTTAGTAACATATATTTTTTAAATCTATACTATTTTTACTTAGTTTCTTTAGCTTACAATAATCTCATCTATTAACTTGATCAAAATATAGTCAGGTGCCCAATCATATGGCCTCTCCCAAACAAACAAACATTTTATAATTCTTATTGTCATGCCTATTATACAATGGATCTTTCTTTTGTTATTCTTTTAAGACATCTAATATAGTCTTCTTTTTATATTAACTTATCAGCTTAAATGAACTGCTACTTCATCTACCTTCATTTTAAAATCAAAGCCAAAATTGTTATTGTATTTTAAGACCATACAAAGTGGTAAAGCGCTGTATGGTTTTAAATGATGCATTTGACTGAAAGCCATGGATAGGCAGATTTGAGGGTGTGTTCACTTGGCTAGGGCTGAACTCTGTTTCTCAGAATTTCCATACACCTGCAGAGGCATGGGTATGTGTGCATCTCCTAATAATAGTGAGCTTCAAAAGATATTTTTCATGAGATGTAGACTGTGGAAGTGAAGCAGCAGCCATGTTTTTTATGCTCAAATGCCAGGGCTCACGCTAATGCATGCTGTTGCTTTTCTTTTTGCTCACCTTAGTGGTGTCAGACAGCAGAGAGTCTAGCAACTGATCCTCCTTCAGCTTTCCCAACTCCTGGGCCAAGTGTATGTTTAACTTTGTAACAAATGACACTAACTTTTCCATGGGACACAGACATAATCGAGGCTGGAGTAAATGAGAAGTGCATAGACTCCGTTCTGGCCTTATGGACTCTAGTTTGTGCTCATGGCTTTCCTTGCACATGTCCTCTAAACTTTACATCCATCTTTACTTCCTGACTGCCTGCCCTAGCATAAAGGCAAATCTCTTTAAAAATGTCCTTAAAAATATGTATATGTGTATGTGTGCATATGTGTGTGTGTGTTTGTACATATGTATATGTGTACATATATAATCCCACATCAAATGAGGTTGAAATGCTTTCTCTGTCTTAGTAAACAGTAGAGGAAGTCATCCAAAGGCTTAGTGCAATTGGAATGATGTGCTGGATTTACCATGTAAGACCTACTCAACCCTCTCATCCCTTAAATATACCCTCCAGGGTCTAAAGTACACTCTCTTTCTTATGAAAGTGGGAAAAATTTTGAAGAACATCTCTACCTCCTCTTCCCCATATTCTTAAAGAGCTCCATAGTGTCTCTTCTCTGTAGGCCAGTTATTACAGAGGAAACTGCTATAATTAAACAGGAATCTATAATTACAATGAGAATCCTGGGGTTGCAGGGACCAAGTAGTGTCATTTAATGTTCAAGGACCAAGTGAGCATGGTTATCGTGTTAGACACAGAGTCAGAACATTAATCAGAATAGTCTGATCCACAAAAATTTGTGTTATTGACAACTTGATTATAGTGTTCCTAAAACTGAAATAGGTACACGACATACTGAAGTCTCATTTGATTTGCGTAAGTGGAAAACTCTGGATCTAGTAATTAAAGGTTGACTTGAATCACCAAAACAAAGAGGCAGGACCCTCAATCAATTTTTAAACTTGAACAAGATTGTAGTCCCAAATTCCTTCAATGAAGAGAGGTGGGTTCCATTAAGGAAGGACCCTTCCACTCTGCAAAATATTTACAGGGATAACCTTCTTATCCTTCCTCAGAGACCTGTAGCCATTTACAAGACTGACTACACATTGGAGAAGAGGAAATAGACTTTTAGGGTATTACTCATTACTGAATCTGAGCTGACACTAATTTTTGCAGAACCAAAACTTCATGTTGGTTCACCAGTCCAGGTAGAAGTTTATTGAGGTCAGATGATCTGACTGAGATTCACCTCTCAATGATCTCAGTGGACCTGTTGCAGAAGTCTTGCAACTTTTTATATAACTCAGAAAATGTATTAAAGTAATCCTCACATGTGAAGTATATGTTGAAAGATCCTACATGCAGAAAGATCCAGTTGATATTTTACCTCTTTTTAAGTGGTAGGAGGGGCCAGATGTAGCAATTTATTTTTAATCTTCGAAGAAATATCTTAACATGTCCCAGTCCACCAAATTCTTTTTTTTTTTTTTTTGAGACGGAGTCTCACTCTGTCGCCCGGGCTGGAGTGCAGTGGCGGGATCTTAGCTCACTGCTGCAAGCTCCGCCTCCCGGGTTTATGCCATTCTCCTGCCTCAGCCTCCGGGAGTAGCTGGGACTACAGGCACCTGCCACCTCACCCGGCTGGTTTTTTGTATTTTTTATTAGAGACGGGGTTTCACCGTGTTAGCCAGGATGGTCTTGATCTCCTGACCTCGTGATCCGCCCGTCTCGGCCTCCCAAAGTGCTGGGATTACAGGCTTTAGCCACCGCGCCCGGCCCAGTCCACCAAATTCTTAAACAATTTTCCAAGGTAGAAGGATCCTTCTTTTTTGTGTATTTTGTTTTTAGACCTCTGGCACACAAGAGTCTTACCACTGTGTTTAGAGTAGTTGCTACTTCCTGCTCACCAGATCCAGTCAGCATAATAACATCAATGTAATGAAAAGCAATACCATTTTTTTCTGGTGGCTAACTACTCTGTTTTTAAGATGTTTATCTAGATTCTGGTTTGCTATTAGGCTTTAGGAGAGACTGAATGCCTGACCATGACCCCCGAATTATCATGCAACTTGAGCTGCTCATCCTAAATTGGATATTGTCTGAGCTACCAAACCATACATTTGTGTGTGGACAGCAGCATGCTGTTATCAAGTGAAAATGATATCTTTGAGATTGGGCTTCAGCAGGTTGTGCGGGCACATATAATTAATATGAGAACGTTTCCTGAAAGCCCATGGTTCCTACTCCTGCAAAACTTACATTCTTTTACTCAACCTTCACCTATGACTTCATTGGGAGTGTCTCTGACTAGTTGACTGAAAAGAAATAAGTAGGGCTTGAAATATATGAGTTCTGTTTGATAAGTAGATTCCATCCAAATGTGACCGGTTGAAATGCTATAGTTCTACTCTGTGGTGCCCTGTTGATGCCAATTAAGGCAAAGCCACCTGATCAGCAGAATTTTGAGCAATATACCCAGTCCCTTTGTTGGAGGGAGAAATAGAGATATGGTTTATACCAATTTACAAACAGTGGGGTAATAGTTTCACTGAATGTTGGAAAATTCACAATTAGGAAACTAGTCTCAGGGAGAGATACCTGGACAGATATTTCTAAGTGGACAACAAGTTGAAGATATTTATGTTGCATGTAAATGCTCACAAATGTGTGACTGCAAGAGAGGAGAATTTTAACACTAAGGTGGATAAGATGGATCATTCTATAATTCTTATCATTATATTAAGCTTATGAACAAAGTGGCTGTTTTGTCAGAAATGAGGCCATGCAACATGTACTGCTACTCAGTAAGGCTGAGCTACTCACTAAGGTTGAGCAACTTCTCACTGCCCAATTGCCAATCAGATATAAACATTTAGCCTCGAAAATAACATAATTTACTAGAGGAGAATTAGTTGCTACACAGTGGCAGGTTGATTATATTGAGTCATTTCCATCTTAGCATAGGCCTTACTTTATTCTCACTGAAAGAAACACTTGCTCTGGATATAGATTTTCCTCTCCTATCCTCAATGCATCTGCCAAAATCATCATTCTTGGACTTACAGAGAGACTTATCCACCATCATGGTGGATACCATCATGGTATTCCACCTAACACCGCTTCTGGTGAAGGACTTGTTTCACAACAAAAGAAGTAGAGCAATTGGTTTGTGTTCGTAGAATTCATTTGTCTTACCATATTTCTTATGAACTTGAAACCACTGGCCTGTTAAAATGGTTGAATGGCCTTTGGAAGAGTCAGTTATACTATCAGTTAGATGGCACCCCCTGGCGGAACTGGTGCAATGTTTTCCAGGGTGTGGTGTATATTGTAAATCATTATTGAATATATGGTGCTGCTCTCCCATTTACCAGTATCTAAAAATTTGTCTAAAACAAATGGAAGAAAATAAGAAAAGAACAAGAGTTGTTAAATTTAAAAATAACAAATAAAATCAATATAACCAAGAGCTGATTCTTTCAAAAGATAAATGCAGTTGATAAATATTGACCACATTGATCAAGGTAAAGAAAAAGAAAGAAAACACAAAAATTACTAATAACAAGAGCAAAAGAAAGGATGCCACTACAGATTAGACAATCATAAGGCATAAAAAAGGAAATATTATGAAAAACTTTTTTGTAATAATTTGAATATATAGATTAAATAAATTCCTTAACAGACATAAACTACTGAAACTCACTCAAGGACAAATAGATAACTTTAAAATTTTTTAAACTATTAAATTTATTGATTTTGTGATTTAAAAGTTTCCAGAAGAGAATATTTACATTCAGAAAGCTTTAATGGAAAATTCTACCAAAATTTTAAGGTATAAATAATACTAATTCTACTCAAACTCTTAGAGAAAATAGAGGAGGAGTGAACATTCTCCATCTCATTTTATAAAGTCAGCATTACCCTGAGACCAAAGCTAGGCTAAGATGTTACAAAAAAGAAGCTATGCAACAATATACCTCATATACATAGATAGATGAATACTAAACAAATTAATAGAAAATCAAAGATAGCAATATATCAAATACCATACATCATGAGCAAGTCATTTTATCCCAAGAATGCAAGGTTGATTCAATTTTTGAAAATCAATTAATGTTGTTTAGAATTGTTATTAGCTAAAGACAAAACCCATATACTTACTTTAACAGATAAAGTCATTCGACAAAATCCAAGATCCATTTATGAGAAAAACTCTACAAATATTACTATAAGACTTCATAATACATCTATGAAAAACCTGCAGCTAATACTGTACTTAATGGTAAAATATTAATGGAAGTAAGTCAAGGATGTCTTCTCTCACTACTCTTACTAAACATCATATTGAAGATTATAACCAGTAATAAAGAAAAGAAAAAACTCAGACAACTTGGAAAACAAAAAATAGAAATGCCTTTGTTCATAGATCCCATGATTGTCTATGCAGTAAATCACCAAAAAACAGTAGAAGAAAATATTACTAGAATTACCGTGTGAAGAAAATGAATTTAGGAACTTTCCATGGTACAAGGTCAATGTAAATAATCAACTTTATTTCTACATATTAACAGTGGAAAAATCAGAAATTAAAATAGAAACTAGGGTAATTTACAATGTCATCAAAAACGGAACATCAGAACATGTGAAGATAAATTTAGTAAAACCTGAAAAATTCACGTGTAAAATGTATATGCTTTGAACTATAAAATTTAATGAGAAAAATCAGAGAAGATAAAAATAAATAGAGATATATGCCATGTTAATTGACTAGAAGAAAACATTTTAAGATATCAGTGCTCTCCAGATTAAACAATAGAGTCAATGCAATCTCTACCAAATCTCAGCAGGGTTTTCTGGGTAGAAATCAATAAGTTGATTTCTAAATTTACATTAAAAAGTAGAGGACCAAGAAGAGCCAAGGTACTTTCATAAAAGAAGAAAGGTCCAGAAATCACACAACCTGATTTCAAGACTTCGCTGTAAGTTTACAACATAGAGACATTCTATCCTTGCCTAAAGGACAAATATACAAATCACTGGAACATAAGAGGGGTGTAGAAATAGGCCAACAAATATATGGCCAATTGATTTTTGGCAAAGATGACCATGTAATTCAATGGAGAAAAGGTAATCTTTTCAAAAAATTATGCTGGAAAATCGGATGCCCATATGCAATAAAAATGAGCTTCAATGTATGCTTCATATGACATAAAAATTAACTCAAAATTTATCATGGATTTTAACGTAAAACCTAAAATTATAAAACTTCTAGAAGGGATCATAGTAGAAAATCACTGTGGCTCTGGATAAGACCATAAAAATATAACCCATGAAACAAAGTGAATAAATTGATTTCATCAAATACCAAACATCTTTTTTTTTTTTTCTAAAGTAACCATTAAGAAGCTGAGAAGATAAGGCAAAGACTGGGAGAAAAATGACATATCTGTTGCAAGTGACCTATTTATATAAAGTACTTATATCCACAATATTAACAGAATTCTCACAGCTCAATTAAAGAAAGTAAGACCCAATTTTTAAAAATCAAGAAAAGATTTGAGCACACACTACATCAAAGAGGAAACATGGATGGCAAAGAAACACTCTATTAGTAATAAGGGCAATGTAAATATAACTACAAAGAGATGTTGCACCTATTAGAATGTGAAAATCAAAATGCAAATAGATGGCACCAAGTGCTGATAAGGAGTATAGCAATTGTAACTCTCATACATTGATCCTAGAAAAGCAAAATGGCACAGAAAACTTGGAAAACACTTCGACAGTTTCTTAACATTAAAATACATACTTACCTACAAGCCAATAATACTGTTTCTAGGCAGTTTTCCACAATAAATAAAAATACATGTCTACACCAAGACCTGTATGCAAATGTTCATAGCAGCCTTATACTTCACAACAAAATTATAAACAACCCTACTATCAATCAATTCATGAGTGGGCAACTAAATTGTGACAATGGTTATCACTAAGCAATAAAAAGAAGCACACTGCTGATACATGTAATGACATAGAGGACCCTAAAAAGCATTAGGCTAAATAAAAGAGGTTACATACAAAATACTGTTACCTATGATTACCTTAATATCACATTCTAATAAAGGCAAACATATAACCACTGAAATCAGATTAGTGGTTTCCAAGTCTTGGGGATGATAGGAGGGAAATAACTACAAAGGAATAAGGGAGGACTTTATTAGGATGATGTAACTGATGTAATGGATATTATGTAAACGTCCATAATTGACCTGTATTAACATTTCTAGCTTAATATTCTACACCTTGATTGTTGTGAGGGTTATATGACTTTGTACATTTGTCAAAACTCAAAGAATTTTAATTCTAGAAAGAATAAATTTCACTGTTTATAAATTAGTGCTCCAATATACCTAACTTTTGAGAGAAGGAGGGGAGTGAGAATTGAAAAATTACCTACTGGGTATACTGTTCAATATTTGGGTGATGGGAGCATTAGAAGACCAATCCTCAACATTACACCTATAATATCCATGTAACAAGCACATGTACCCCTTGAATGTAAAATATTTAAAGAGAAGTAATTGAAGAAAGCTATAGATACAAATGTCCATATGGCCACATGCTTTCTTATTTACTGTTATGCCCAATGAAAAAAGTTCAAAAAACTTCAATGAAAAAACTTAGATTAACCAAAGATAGGTAAAGTGCTCAGCCACGTTAAGGGTACAGGAGAGGATAATCTAGTATATTATCGTTTATTAATGTATTTATTATTCTCCTATCTCCTGCTCTCAGTTCTAAATCTCCTTGTTTTAGATGAGGTTTGTTTTTTTTTTAATTGAAACTGTCAAGTGTGATGAAAACGTGTTTCACCCAACAATGGCATTGATTAAAAACATGAAATGAATGCTTTTTAAATACTTTCAGCTAAAATACAAAAGAAATTTTCTTATTGCAAACATAATCTCCCTTTGTAATGTTACTTGAAAAGTTGACCAACTACATATCAATGTTATAAAACAGTCATGTTCCAGGGAGCAATTCTTACTTAGAGAGTTGTCACTACTGATTATATAAACAGATAATGTTTTCTCAGCATAAGCTCACTCGGTCTATCACAGTTTCCCTATCTAACAAAAAACAGCTTTCCTATCTAACAAAAATAATTGATTTCCTTGTTGATTTGCCTTATGTGTTAACATTTCTAGTATCTTTTGTGTAGATATGTTACTAATGACACTTTCCATAGTTATTAAACCAGAGAAGTGATGAGTATAATTTGCCTTTGTCAACCACTGATTATCTCTGCTAAAGGAAGTGCAGCTCAATATGACTAGATAAATAAACTTCTTTTAAAAGCTATTGGTCTTCAACCCAGGCTTTCCATTAGTACCACCTGAGGAGCTTTAAAAAAATACAGAAACTTAGTGTCACATTTCCTCTCCTCTCACCCCAGATATTTTAGTGTCTCGGATAATGCCCAGATGTCAGTACTTTTTTTTTGAGACGGAGTCTCGTTCTGTCACCAGGCTGGAGTGCAGTGGCATGATAGAAAACACCGAATTAAGCTATTGTTTTTTTTTTTTTTTCCTTCTTTTGACCTTTATAAGAACTAAATATGAGTGGGAAATTGATTGATATTAATTTCACTAATAGAGATTCCTCCCACCTGCTCTGAAAGCAAGACACGAACAGTGAAGGAGTTCTGGGCATCTGATATGGTTTAGATCTGTGTCCCCACGCAAATCTCATGTTGAAATGTAATCCCCAATGCTGGTGGTGGGCCCTAGTGAGAGGTGATTGGATCTCCTGCTTTGGCCATGTGAAGTGCCTCACTTCCCATTTGCCATCTGCCATGATTGAAAGCTTCCTGAAGTCTCCCCAGAAGTCGATGCTGCCATGCTTCCTGTACAGCCTGCAGAACTGTGAGCCAATTAAACCTCTTTTCTTTATAAATTACCCAGTCTCGATTGTTTCTTTATACCAGTTTAACACTTATAATTTCTACAATCTTAAATTTTTAACCTAACAACTTTTAACTATCCTCTACTGTCTTGATGTCTCTCTTACTTACTTAACTTAAATTCTAAGGTCAGTCATCATAAACATTTCCTTGTATATATCCTCAGCTTCCCTGCAACATCTCTGACTTTATGAAACTTGTTTGGCCAAGTATATCCAATGTATTAATCCCTACACTCTTGCAGCTGAATGTGGCTGGAGAAAAATACACAAACTATTGATTGGTTTTGCTTTTAATACATGACCAGGAACCTTATAGCGGTCCTTTATGCTTCCATACAATTATACTATATGCAATTATAGACATTCTTTTTCTTAACCAGACATTTTCCCCCCAGCCTCAATCTGAGCTAATTATTTTATCTCTTACAGAGAAAATTGAAACACTTAGGAAAAAAACTTGTGCATATTTCCATCACACATCTTCCAACCTCCCAGCATTAGTTTTCACACCCTCTCCCTTATAAATGTAGTACCAGAGATAAACCATGAATGCTTTTTTTTTTTTTTTCCCCTCTAAATCCAGTTTCTCCTCTTCTGCACTGGTTCCTCTCCTGGATCGCCTACTTAAGAACATCTTTCCAGCAATTCACACCTTGAAATCCCATTTTTGAGTGTTTACTCATTACTAGATCTTTTCCATTGACATAGAAAGTATGCTGCAATTTACCCTCTCCCTACCAAAATCAAAAACAAAAACCAAAAAAGAACAAAAAGGCTCATTTTTTTAAAGATCTTTCATTTACTACCTCCACTTCCTTTTCTCCCATTCTCTTTGAAGTCACTCCCACCAGATTTTACCCTCACTATTCCACTAAAAGTACTTTCCCAAGGTCACCAGTGATCTTCAAACTGATAAATCCCGTGGTCGATCCTAAGATCTCATATTAATTGACATATCAGAAGCATTTGATCCGGATGATTAGTTCTTCCTTCTTAATACACATTAATATGTTATGAACTAAATGTTTGTGTCCTCTCCTAATTCCTGTGTTAAATCGCTAACCCCAATGTAATGGTGTTTGGAAATGGAGGCTTTGGTAGGTAATTAGTTATAGATAATGTCAGAAGGATGGGACTCCACGATGGGATTAGTGTCCTTAGAAGAAGAGAAACCACAACTCCTACTCTTCACCCTGTGAGGACACATCCAGAAGGTGTTCAGCAAACCAGGAAGTGGTACCTCACCTAGAAATAAATCAGTGTTCATGTTAAACTTGGACTCCCCTCCCTCCAGAACTGTAAAAATTACATGTCTATTGTTGAAGCCACATAGTCTAAAGTATTTTATTAAAGCAACCTGAGCTAAGATAATATATTTCTTTCTTTCTTTTTTAAGTTTTCACACTATTTGGAACTAGATTCTTTTTTTTATTTTTTATTTTTCTTTAAGTTTTTGGATACATGTACTCTACGTGCAGGTTTGTTACATAGGTATACATGTGCCACAGTGGTTTGTTGCACCTATCAATCCGTCTTCCAGGTTTTAAGCCCTGCATCATTAGGTATTTGTCCTAATGCTTTCCCTTTCCTTTCCCCCCACCTCCAGACAGGCCCCCGTATGTGATGTTCACCTCCCTGAGTCCATGTGTTCTCATTGTTCAGTTCCCACTTTTAAGTGAGAACATGAGGTGTTTGGTTTTCTGTTCCTGTGTTAGTTTGCTGAGAATGATGGCTTCCAGTTACAGCCATGTCCCTGCAAAGAACATGAACTTACTCTTTTTTATGGCTCTATAGTATTCCATGGTGTATATGTGCCACAGTTTCTTTATCCCGTCTATCATTGGTGGGCCTTTGGGTTGGTTGCAAGTCTTTGCTATTGTAAATAGTGCTGCAATAAACATGCATGTGCATGTGTCTTTATAGTAGAATAATTTATATTCCTTTGGGTGTATACCCAGTGATGGAATTGCTGGGTCAAATGGCATTTCTTGTTCTAGATCCTCGAGGAATCTCCACACTGTCTTCCACAATGGTTGAACTAATTTACACTCCCACCAACAACGTAAAAGTGTTCCTATTTCTCCACATCCTCTCCAGCATCTGTTGTTTCCAGACTTTTTAATGAACACCATTCTAACTGGTGTGAGATGGTATCTCATTGTGGTTTTGATTTGCATTTCTCTAATGACCAGTGATGATGAGCTTTTTTTCATATATATGTTGGCTGCATAAAAGTACCCAAGACAATCCTAAGCTAAAAGAGCAAAGCTGGAAGTATCATGCTATCTGACTTCAAACTCTACTACAAGTCTACAGTAACCAAAACAGCATGGTACTGGTACCAAAACAGATATATAGATCAATGGAACAGAACAGAGGCCTCAGAAATGATACCACACAACTACAATGACAAACCTGACAAAAAGAAGCAATGGGGAAAGGATTCCCTATTTAATAAATGGCACTGGGAAAAGTGGCTAGCCACATGCAGAAAACTGAAACTTCGGCCGGGCGCGGTGGCTCAAGCCTGTAATCCCAGCACTTTGGGAGGCCGAGACGGGCGGATCACGAGGTCAGGAGATCGAGACCATCCTGGCTAACACGGTGAAACCCCGTCTCTACTAAAAATACAAAAAACTAGCCGGGCGAGGTGGCGGGCGCCTGTAGTCCCAGCTACTCCGGAGGCTGAGGCAGGAGAATGGCGTAAACCCGGGAGGCGGAGCTTGCAGTGAGCTGAGATCTGGCCACTGCACTCCAGCTCGGGCGACAGAGCAAGACTCCGTCTCAAAAAAAAAAAAAAAAAAAAAAAAAAAAAGAAAACTGAAACTTCTTTACACCTTAAACAAAAATTAACTCAAGATGGGTTAAAGACTTAAATGTAAAACCTAAATCCATAAAAACTCTAGAAGAAAACCTAGGCAATACTATTCAGGACGTAGGCATGGGCAAAGACTTCATGACTAAAACACAAAAAGCAATTGCAATAAAAGATAAAATTGACAGATGGGATATAATTAAATTGAAGAGCTTCTGCTCAGCAAAAGAAACTTCATCAGAGTGAACCTGCAACCTACAGAATGGGAGAAAAGCTTTGCAATCTATTCATCTGTCAAAGGTCCAGAATCTCCTAGGAACTTAAACAAATTTACTAGACAAAAAACAACCCCATCAAAAAGTGGGCGAAGGATATGAACAGACACTTCTCTCTTTCTTAATCTATGTTGTTCATGCCTCAATTTCTTCCCGACCCCTTAATGTCAGACTATCCATAGGCTCATTCATTGTTGCTGTGTACTTCTCTATCTGCAGTCATCATGTTTGTTCACATCAGATTCCATGACTTTAAATATAATGAATGCACCAACAACTGCTAAGTTAACATTTCCAGTTCACACTTCTCTCCCAAACTACAGATTCATACATTCAATTGCTTATCAACATCTCTACCAGTTATTTTAACAGAGATTTCAAATCAACATTTCCAAAATGAGCTCCTAACCTGCTCACCCTCTCCCTAACCTGCTCCTCCAGAAATTTGTCTTACTCCATGTCACTCACATTTCTACCCTTTCACTTGCTTAAGCTGAAACCATTGCATTCCATTTTGAGTCTTCTATTTCTCTAGCAGTCAAATCCATTCTCTAAGAAATATTGTTTTTATAAAATTTCAAAATCTATCCACAATCCAACCACTTCTACCTTCACAGCTTCCACCCTGGTATAAGCCACTACCATGTCTATTGTGATACACTTATTTGTTTTCCTCACTTCTCTCCTGATTTCTACATTCTGCTTTAACAGAGTGGCCAGAGTGAACCTTTAAAAACTTAAATATAATCATGTCACTACTCTCCTCAAAACATTCCACTCAGAGTAAAAAACAAAGTCCTCACGGTTGCCCACAGGATAGTATATAATCTGACCCTCCTGATGCTTTCTGACATGTTTTCCTCATCCCTTTTATGTTCTCTTTTCTTGAACAACACCAGCTTCCTTACCATTTTTAGAGCATGTTAGTTGTGCTCTTATCTTAGGGACCTAGACTGGTGTTTTCTCTTTCTGTTGTTTTCTTTCTCCGAATATCCGCATTATCAACTCCTTCACCTCCAGCAAATCTTAGCTAGAAACTCATCTGCTCAATGATCTCTATTTTGATTTACAACTTAAATTCAACAGCTCACCCCTGAAATGTCTATTCTTACTTACTGTCCTTTATTTTTGTTTATCTACAGAACCTCCAACATTCCAAGACAGTATATAGTGTAGCTATTAAGTATTTTGCATCTTTGATTTGTATACTAGACTGTAAGTCATATGAGATCTGAGAACTTATTTTTTCAATGTATCCTGAGTGCCTAGTGTTGTACTTGGCATAGAGAAGGCCTCAATAATATTTGTGGATAAAAAAATGAACAAAAAACAAAAGAATGAATGAATGATGAATGAATACTTCTATTCACATAGGACTTCGAAATTTACAATGATCTCTAACATGTTACTATACTTGACTCTCATTCTAGACCTTTGATAATGTAAATATTGCTACTCCTACTTTAAAATGAGTCTTCAAGACCTGCTAATCTCTTCTGTCTCCTAGTTAGAAACATGAACATATGATAAATTAGAAATCATAAAGTAAGTTTGAGCTTAGTCATTATGCTTCAATAAAAAACAACATATAAAAAAAGAGAAATTGGCTATTATCCAACTGAAGAAATAACTTAATTGACTCAGGTTTTAAATAAATCATTGAAGAGTTGATTTAGATCACATAAAAACTGACATGAGAAGCAGTAAAATGAAGTAATTTATTCCAGTAAAGTGAGTGTATGTTTTGCTAGGACAAGCTTCTTACTCAGATAACTTCTTGTAGCTTTTCTATTAAATCTGTATCAGTGCCAATCTCAAATATTCTTATGACATGTCTCGCATTAGTACCTTGTAGTATAGCCAGAGTGTTTTAAAAAGCTTGCAGTCTTGAGATTTAGAATGAAGAACTGCAGTAGAGATGGTGTAACTGATGAAAATGCAGTCCTGCACAGCCATTGTTTCCCACTTAGAGTTTCACTGTGTGCCTGCACTAAAAGGCAGGTAAAACAACAACAACAAAAACCCAAACGAACAAACCACCCAACCAGCAAACCTGCTAACAGAATTACTCTTTGTTTGGTGATGGCTGACAGGCTTTTTCCCTACCTTGCCTTTCACCTGAGCCACTTTTCTCTGTGGTAGCGATGGTGTCTCCTTGGTAACATTCTTTTTGTATGATTCAATATGCATGGCCAAATTTTTTCCATAGTCAGTTTGGATTGCCAATTATCATGACAATAGAATTTTCCAACAGTCTATATTGTGTTGTTTTGGCCTAACATGAGCCAGGATACAAGAAGATCCCATGAAGAAATTGGGGCAATTTATAGTTTTCAATCAGGTCACTGAACTTGAATCTGATAAAGCTTCTCCTGCTTAAATTTGCTGACATACTCTCCTGCTGAAAATATTGAACTTGCTGACATACTCTCCTAGTCTTCTGATCTTTAGAAGGAAGCTAGAGATGGTGTTGTCCTCCCCTCCATCTCTTTAGAATCCAAATGATTTCATTTCTTTATGACTAAAGATGGACATTTTTCAGCAACATTGGTGTGTTTACCAGATTTTACATTTGATTCAGGGATAATATCAATTAACCACTTCTCAGGATGTTATGCAAATAGTGGGATTACTTGTAACTGGATTCAGAAATTCAGCAAGTGTTCCTGAAAATAGTGCCTCCCACAAAGGCTGAAGTCATGGAAGCACTTAAGTTATAAAACTGAACAAGATGCAGTGAAGCCGCTGCTAACTGGAACATAGTCTGATGGCTGAAGATAGAGGGGGGACACAAAAATCAGTCACAAAATAGAGTTTGGTAAACTTTATAACAAATTTATGAAATAATGTGGAAGTATAAAAAAACGAAAAAGTTAAAACAGTATTTTTGGAATGAGATGCCTTTGGAAAAGAAATGACAGTTGAGCTGGGAACCACCTACTGGGAGTATTTTTCATCACTTCCAAAACCAAGATACCCCTATGTGCAAGTTCTTGTCTATTTTATAACCCACGCAAACAGTATTCTGCAGTTTGTTCACTTTGAGAAGATATTTAATAGCTGCTTCTCCAGTTGGAAAGTTGAACCTGTAATTAGAAGGCACGAGTTTGTCCTCAGAGCACAGAAGCTGGAATTGTGACTTCCTTCTTACCTCCTCTGTGCCCTACTCACATAATGACCAATGAGGTTTGCAGTCTGCAGTTTGTGGCTAGAAGGGCAGTGGAGGTAGGTTTCCATTCAGACTACTACAAAGAGTCCCGTAGTTTATTGCTTAGAAGTGACTGATTTTGATATAAAAATCATAGAGTTATAACTTTTTAAATAACTTCCAACTTTTTGAAGTATGCCTCTGCCTCATCTCCAGAATACTTTAGCTATTATTACTCTTTTTCTGTGGCAATCCTCTCTATTTTTTAAAATGCTCTTGCAAAAGTGTTTATGCTTACCAGGTGTCTTCTGTTTCTCTTCCAGACAATACCTATATATGACCATCAGCTTAGAAAAAAAGAGGCCTTAAGTAAACTAGCCAATTGATTGTTCCTTAAAGAATCAGGAAAGAAGATTCAACAATAGTCACATAAAAATAAGAAGGTATTCTATCTCAAAAGGAGCAGATCCTAGAAAAAACAAAAATTAAATAGACATGGGTATGAATCCTAGCTCTGTCATCTATGTGAGTTTACACAAATTATTTAATCTCTCTGAATCTCAATTTTCTTATGTAATAGAAAGATAAATATCTCCTACATTTAAAAAATTATTGTAAGCATTAAAGAAAATATCTGTAAGTCACCAAATACAGCACCTGGTACTTAACAGGTACTTAATAGTATATTAATTAGTAATGAATGCTATTCAAATGCTAGGATTGCCTGTAACTACTTTCAGGCATTTGGTGAAGTAGCATAGTCTACTTCAAAATGAGCTAGGAGCTAGGCACACGGAAGCCTCCTTCTGATGAGACACACATAGCATAATAGAAATTACACTCAGTTTGAAATGAGAAGACTTGGGTTCTGATTTAGACATTACCACCTACTAGCTGTATATTTTCATAAAAAATACTTAAACTCCTTAAGTCTGTTTTTTATATAAAGCCAATGCTAACATTATCTTAGTAACATTTTAAATATAAATGTGGTGTTTGTATAATGGAGCCTACACTGTGAAGTAAAAAAATATGCAAGAAATGTAATCATATCCAAATTTATATGAATCATAGAGCATGCCTATTGGCTAAAAACTATTAAATTATTGTAGTAGCCCCTTATTGTGATCTATGACTGCCTGTAATCATGGGAAATAAAGAATATGTGCTTCTGATAGTTGCCTATAAAATAAAGTTCAAGTGATCAAATCCAAAAGTGAAAAATAAGCAGGACTAAGCTCTGATTTTTTTATAATCTTGCCCAAATTCCTGTCTAAGGGGTCTGGGGAGTCATGCCCTACAAACCGTAAATTCTCATCAGATAGATTTTATTTAACCCTGGATGTTGTTACTTACTTTCCAATCTGACTCTGTCATAACAAGGAAGAAAATCAAAATATTTTACCCCAAAACATGTTTCTCTGACATGTCTTGAAATAACCCTGCAAAGCTGTCCCTTGTGGGAAAAATTCCACATTTTATAGAGAATTCTCTTTCCCCTTGTTTTCCTTCCTTCCTTTCCAGATCCAAGGGATAATCAACTAAGAGCCAGGCACCCTTTTAGGTCTGATAAGAAATATTTTACAACCTGCTCTCTCTGAAGTCTGCTATCTGAGAGCTTCCTCTGTACAAGGATACTTGGCCTTCACAATCCTTTATCTTAACCCGAACATTTCCTTTCTATTGATCCCAGGTCTTTAGATAAACTCAGCTAATTGTCAACCAGAAAATGTTTAAATTTACTTATAACTTGGAAGTCCCCCCACCAGCTTTGAGTTGTCCCATCTTTCTGAACCAAACCAATGTATTTCTTAGATGCATTTGATTGATGTCTCATGCCGCCCTAAAATATATTAAACCAAACTGTACCCTGACCACCTGGGGCACATGTTCTCAGGACCTCCTGAGGGCTGTGTCACAGGCCATGGTTACTCATAATTGGCTCAGAATAAATCTCTAAAATATTTTACAGAGTTTGCCTCTTTTCATCAACAAACACACACAAATAGATGATTTTAAGACTCATTCCTGCCAAGGTATTCTTTTTATAATATGGCACCATCGTTGCCTTTTGTGTTGAAATAACAAAAATTTTCTCAACCTTAGAACTTACTGAGTAATATGTAAATAAATCTTCAGAAAATATATTATCTAGTATATATTGACAGTTCTCCAAGATCTTTTGACATTGAGAGAGAGCTTATTAAACTCACTCTAACAGAAGACATCAAAGGAAATATGTTCCAAATTAATGACTGTCTCCTTTCAAAGATCAGGTGATAATAATTCACTTAGTCTAGATAAAAAAGTCTAAATCATCCCATAACAAAATTCATGAAACAAAATTGAGAGATTACTATGGAATTATCACTAAGAATAACTTTTCTAAAATTATCGGTAATTGGATTTTATATTTCTATTTAAACAATATTCTCATCAATGTTTTAATGAAATCACATGTTCATTTTTCTCTAAAGTCTTTTAAATATTTTATTCTGTGGTTGTAAATTTAACTTCTAATGATTTTAATTTTTCAGTTTTGGAAATGTAGTAAAAATAGTTTTTTTAGAATCCATCTGATTTCATGTTTATTTCCCATATCTTCAGGAATTTACAGTGTTTTCTTCACCCCTTTCTCCATTAGTGACATGCTTTTTCCCTCCCTCCTTCAATTCCTGCCATCCATATTCATATAATTTCCCTAGTTCTAAGCCATTGCTTGTAGTTTGGATATACAACTACAAGGTTCATATTGAATTCTGTGTTTATTTCCTCCTCTCTGTTTAGAGCACCAGTCCTGCCTTTCTTGCCCTGAATCCTGCCAGTGCCGCCCAAGTTTGCCTCTTGTCAGTAGTGCTTCCTTCTCTGGCAGACATCTTCACAGGAGAAAACAGGTGGCACCGATCCAAGCATGTGTGATCATAGACATGCCTGGTTTCCTAGGTAGGCAAAGAAGCAGCAGCTGTGGTTATATCTCCATATAGCTGAGGAGAAGAAAGAAAGAAAAGGAAGAGATGAATTTAATGAAATTGAAAAAACTCTTCAGTTTCCCCAAGTCACCAATACAATAGCAGATATGCTAGGTGAACTGCTTTTCTAAAACAAATTTTAATTTATTTTGTTATCAGTAGTCACTTATCGGTGCCTATAAACCTGTTGTTTATCTATATGCTTGCTATGGACTTTGTGATAATTCCTTTGGATGTGTAATGTGTCTTAGTTCTTTACATAAAATAAAACTTAGCTCTCTAATTGAAGCCAAGATTATTTCTTATTGTTTGTAAATAATTTTGGAATCAGTGATATTCAAGTAGAATATATATACAGTAAAAGTATATAAGTATATATATCTATATGTGTATGTGTATATGTAGAAAAAAGAGTTACCCATTACATCTAATCCATGCCCCAGAAATAATCATTTGAAACAGTTTAAAATGTACCTTAAAACCAATTGTAATCTAAAATCTTAAAATTTTATGAATATGCTTTAAGACCATTAACATGCAGTAGAAGTAGACAAACAGCACTTAAATTAGCATAAATAAAGTCTGTTTATTAACAACTTGCTATAGCAAGGATGGCAGCCAATGTCACTTTGCTATAGATAGGGAGTCAGACAATGTTGCTTACATTTGGCAGATACTCAAAGGCAGTCAGGGTTGTCAAGAGTTTTATAGTGAAAAAAGGAAAGGCTTCAGGTTTCCCCTAATGGGAGGCTGTTTGAATGGGGGTGGTGGTGGGCTTACTGGAAGTGGGGCATCCTATGTGATTAGTTGGGAAGCATGTTTGGCTTTCTCTGGTTGATCCTGAGTTGGGGGCAGGTAAGAGATGGGGAGAGGACAGGTGAGCTGAAGTCTTGGACCAAGTCAATCATCAAAGTATGATTGCTACGTAAGTGTAGTTTGACTTTGAAATTAGTTGCTGCAGAAGTTGTTGCTTGGTTTCCAGGGCTGGTTGCTACAGGGTTGTAGGTCATTGTTCTCTTTTACTTATATTGACTGCCATTGTTCAGTTGTATATCCAGCTTCTCAGTTAACACATAAATCAATTTTATTTCTACTACGTAGTTTACCAAATTATTTCAGAGAACATGTATAGGAAATTAGAAATTAATAAAATATAAGAAGATAATTCTATGTGTTTCACATCACATTTAAATAAAAGAATCCTTTTCTGTGTGAAAAATAAGGAAAAGCAACTCATTCTGACCAATTTAATATTTCCAATTGTGGTGACTTATAATCACAGAAAAATAATCAGTGTTAGAAAGGTAAAGTCCATATTACTAAAGAGTCACTTAAAAATATATTCTTTAAAGATACCAGTTCTCTTAGGAACACAAATAAAGTGTTAGTGGCCCACCACCTGGGGCCAGAAGGAAGTGTTTTCCCTCGGGGTATAGAATTTCATATCCATCCAATTGCATTATGGGTGGTTTTGCCCTGCTTTGGAAGCATCTGGTGGAGACTGCTTCCCAAACAGGATATTGAACAAGAATTCTGTTCTGGTATGACAATAACCACAGGCAGATTCTGCAAATATTCATTTAGTGATAGTGCGTGCTTAACTCAATACAGCCTTGTTGTCACTTGTCAGGTAAATCAAAGGCACATAGTGTGTATTAAATGCCTGATATTATCTAAGTGTATCAGCCATGCTCGAGTAATCCCAAAGGTTTAATTTAAAGAGAGAATTAGAAAGCCTGTATTGTATAAGAGTTGGGGGTCTAGGACATATGTTCCAGAAATAGGAAATTGCAAAGTGATACATGCGAATCCTCCCCCTTTGCAATTTTAATATCTTAGTTTATTGGACATATGAATCAAGCTAGAAATACAGTTTTATTTTATGATAGCGTAAAATATATTTAAAATTGCTCTCTGCCCACCCAGCTTGGTTTAGAGCAATGGTTTTCAAATTATTATGATAATTATATTTCAGAACTCTTAATATTTATTTTCCATTTTTCTCTCATGTTTCAAAGCGGCATGTCTTTTAATCTCACAAATACCCCACCTTTATTTTTTTTCTGACAATAGTCAAATTCTATTTTTATTATTTTTGTTCTTGTTTTTCTTTTTTCTCTCCTAGAACTAAAAATGATTTTCCAGAACAAGACATTTTCTTGAATGTTAATAGCACATTCTCAACATCTTTCTCCACTCCTCACTCTCCACTCAGTCCCCCTAAAAATGATGAGCTCTGAACATTGTTTAAAACATTGTTCTAATATGATATTTCACAAAAAGTTTCTCTAATCGCTATAAAATGTGGTAAAGGATACTACAGCACAAGAGGTGGACAAGGAAAGGAATAGTTGAAAATAGGGGAACAGATTAGGATACTAATATTTAAGTTATGTTAGCTATATAATTGTTAGAATTAACACACTTTGCTATTGGTTTTTTAGTGAAGAATGTTTTGTGTTTGTTAAAATATTGCTTAAAGGAATACAGAAGTGAGAAAATACAGTGTTGAAATGATGACATCACTTTAATCTCAGTGACATGTCTGGCATTTATGTGTGTGCTATGTATATATACAAAGATATTTATCAGGAGTGAGTAATACATGAGCAATGCTTTTCATTCTTTTCTTGAGCACTCCATCTGCTCTATTGTTTGAAATAATTAACTTCCTTTAACATAGAACCTTGGCTTATGAAAAAGAATTTTAAAAGATCAAAATAATTTATTAAGCTTTAAAAACTTTTGAGCTTTTAATTGCCAATAGCTATATTATTCTGTTCCAAATTTTTGCTTGTATTTGTGTGTGTGTATGTGTGTGTGTGTATGAAACCACTTACGTAAAACAGGAGGCAACTTTGGAAACACATATCAGAAGGAGGCGTTCTTTTCATAGCCTCATAGGAGTCTCGGTTTAAACAACGATTTCATCAACATACAGAATCTTGTTGATCTGTAGAACAGTTTTCGTCATTGATGAATAAAACAGTATTTTAGGAAGGGCATGAAATTGCTGAATCATTTGCAAAGTGGAGTCAGAGCTCCACAACTTAAAAGACAACAGGATGTAATGCTAGTCATCCTTTGGACTCCAGAGCTGGGTTAAATTATATTAACTCCTGGGCAGCACAGCTGCAACTTACAGACCTCAGTGCTTTTTTGTCCCTCTCCTTATCTCCATTCCAAGAAGGCATAAACAAATGAGTTGACTCTTGTTAGTGATCGGAAATAATGGCATGGACACCCCAAAAGTAAGTTGAAATCATTTCTGCCCAGACTGTGGCACAAGTTGTGGATGATTACATAAATTGTTTGACTACTTGGCAGAATTTGTTTTTATTCTGCATTTTTCAGTGTTCCAGCGAGTAGTAGATGGTATATTCAAAACAGGACTGTTGGAGGCTAGTTCATTAAAGGGGCAATTTATAAATGTAAGGATAAGATGTAGAGAAAACACAGAGGAAAAGGCAGTACTGTGGACCTAGTAACAGAAAAGCTGTTATCACGCTGAGGCTCAAAAAGCCAAACAAATTCACACGCGCGCGCGCGCACACACACACACACACACACACACACACACACACACACACACAAAGGTAGGAGTAATTCCTGGCACGCATGGAAGCCAAAAGGAGAGAGTTGAGTAGAGCAAGCTGCCATGAGAACAATTGCCATCTTGAGTTGAGGAAATGGAACTGGCCTAAGGCAACCCCACAGAGAAAGATCTAGAGTAATAAAGATCCTGAATCCACTCTCCAGTCTGCCTCCAAGCTCCTGCTGGACTCACAATCATTCAAATCTTATCAGAAAGCAGGGAATTGGAACACTTGTAGCTGCATCCATACAGGCCAGCCTTCTGAGGCAGAGAGGAGTGGAGATGGGTGCAGAATGGATTTCAAGAGCCACACAGAAGATACCATGCAGCACTGGAATTATTACCTGGAAGATATCAAATCAAAATTACAAGAAGGCAACTCTGGTGTTCGCTGATATTAGAGGAGTGTAAAAAATGTTAACTTTATTTAGGCATCCATGAATTCATTCAACAACTTATAGTTAACATTTAGATGAAATACTTCAATATTTCAGGCACTACTCTCAGAGTTGGGATTCAGTTTTTATGAAGCTGATGACAAATACCAATCAATTGATATCAGCTAATGGTAAGTGCTGTAAAGACAACAGAAAAATCTGATGTGACTTAGGGTTGCAGGTTTCCTTTTAGGTACAATTGTCAATGAAGGTGTCTCTGAGGGGATGCCACTAAGCTAAGTCCTGGAAGATAATACAAGCAAAGTGGATTTAACAACATAGAGGCAACTTGTGACATTAATTTAAAAATCTTGGGAAAGTGACCGTGGCTGGAGATCAAATGGGGTGAGCTGAAAATAGAATGTGAATCAAGGCAATGAAGACTGTACTCAGATTTTAAGAAGGGAAAATTAAAACATAGATAAATAACAAAGACGATGTGAAGTCAAGGAAGGTTTTTCCCTTATTTGTTTTCATTTTACAGCAGAGAGTTATTACAGCTTATTTGTCTGTCAAGAATGATCTGATTCAGAGACATGTGAAGAATTCAAGAGAAAAAGCTCACAATTACAAGTGTTAAGTCTTTAGAAAGGCAAGAGGGATGCAAGAGGGGAGCACAGTTGTAACGGTCAAACTTTGACAGAACCGTTTCACTATGAAAACAACTGAGAAGGGCAAGAATATGAGGCCAGATATGGTAAGTGATTACATTTAGTGGGAAATTGAGCATTTCTGTGTAACTTATTCCTTTTTATCTATAAAGCTGTGTCAAATTAGCTATTTAGCGTTTTGAAAAAGTTTGAGGAGGGAAGGATAAATGTGACATAATCCTGTATGAGAGTGGGAAAAAGTATGCTAGGCAATGATTGACAAGCAGTGCAATAACCTATTTAGGAATTGCAGGCATCACTTCGGGACAGTAGCTGTTCCTATTGTGTAAGTGTCTGTAGCAATATCCAGCTACTCAGGTAAAGACAAAATGAAAGTGGATGATCGTTTTCAACAACTAAACAGGTGGAGACAATAAACGAAGATGGCAAAAGTGCTGAAATGGTTTTAGTTGAGTAGTTATCATATGGATCATGGACTCTAAGGAAGTAGGGAGGGATGACAACAGGGAAGAGAGAGAATGGAGAGAGAATACCATTAGCTGGAGGCTAAAATCATCAGTGAAAAAGGAATAAGGACCAAGAGGCAAGTCAGTGGCATCAATAAAAATAGGTAAGTAATAAATTCAAAGATATATGGGTCAAAGGAGCTGGGATTTTTTTTTTTTTTTTGAAGTATAAAAGTGGACTTAAACAATTGAAGCTAGGCAGAGGATGGTGATACATAGGAAAGGTGACATCATCAAGGCTATAATCCCAAAAACTAAATTAGTAACTGTTTTGCCTTTGTTACCGCAGAATCCAACATTAACACAACCCAGGTGAGGGTGAGAACTTCCAGCAGCGACACAAGTTAGTTGTTCTGCCAGCCAAGTGTTCACTCACACAGCACACCAACACTTCGAATGACGTGGATCTAAAACCGAACACCTCATCATTGCCTCCAAACTGGCTTCTTTCCCCAAATAAACTGTTTCTGACAATTTTTCCAGTTCTTAAGCACATAAACTTTTGCACACCTTTCTGTTACGTTCCCTATGTCATAAATACAGTTGAGAGTTTGAGAACATAATTTTTTAACTTTTATTTTATGTTAGGAGATACATGTGCTGGTTTTCTACATGGGTAGATTGCATGTCACAGGGGTTTGCTGTACAGATTATTTTATCACCCAGATAATAAGTGTACTACCTAATAGGTATTTTATTTTATTTTTTCTTTTCTGAGACAGGTCTGACTCTCTCACCCAGGCTGGAGTACAGAAGCATGATTTTGGCTCACTGCAACCTTCACCTCCTGAGCTCAAGTGATCCTCCCACCTTAGCCTCCTGAGTAACTGGGACCACAGGTGTGCACCACTATGCCCGGCTAATTTTTTTTTTTTTTTTTTTTTTTGTAGAAATGGGATTTCGCCATGTTGCCCAGGCTGGTCTCAAACTCCTGAGCTTATGCAATACACTGCAATAGATATTTTCAATCCTCACTCTCTTCCCACCCTCCACCCTCAAGTAGGCCCTGGTGTCAGTTGTTCCCTTCTTTTTGCCCATGTGCACCCAAAGTTTAGCTCCCACTTAAAAGGGAGAACCTGTGGAATTTGGTTTTCTCTTCCTTAATTAGTTGGCTTAGGATATTAACTGCCAGCTCCATCCATGTTGCTCCAAAGGACATTATTTCTTTCTTTTTTATGGCTATGTAGTATCCCATGGTTATATGTACCACATTTTCTTTATCTAGTCTACCATTGATGGACATTTAAGTTGATTCCATTCTTTTGGTGTTGTGAATAGTGGAGTGGGGGTTTTTGAGGAAGAAAGGGAAAGAAAGCAGTTTGATAGTGAAATTGGGGAACATAAAAGATTTTCAGCAAAACACTTCACATACACATAACTGAGAGCTAACGCAATGTGACTAGGGAATTAAATCTAATGAAGTCAACAGTGGAAACTTCTAGTTTACACATGAATGACATTCACATATTTTCAGTGAATATATCACTTCATGATAACTCTCCTTATTTCAAGATTACAGCTATTAAAAAAACTAAATTACTATCCATCTGATTCCAGGATTAAATTATTCTTACATAAGTAAATTTTAAATTATATATATATCATATGTAACATATATAATATATATTTTCAAGTATATGCATATAAGTGGAGAATAGCAGAGCTAATCAAATTTATTTATTAATTTTAATTAGTTAAAATTAATAACTCTAGTTTAACACTAACTAGAGTTAGTGTGTTTGTGTGTGTGTGTGTGTGTGTTGTATATACGTGTGCCTATAATTTTTTCTACCAAACTGGTAGTTAAGATAATTTTTTAGCATGATAACAAAGATTCATTATGAAAATGGAACCCAGAAAGCTATCGAAGCTGAAGAGAATCTTTGAACTGCCTCTCTGTTCAAGGTATCCACCCCCATCTAAATGTGGAGAACATCGCCTCTCAAATTAGCATCCACTGACTTGTCTTCATGGCTGTAACATTTGCCATAATAAATGAAACAGCCATATATTTTGACTTTATGAGTTTGTCTTCAATATTTGGAAACAGGCTAGCTTAGAAAATGAATGTAAAGGGTTTTTTAATAAAAAAACTGCATATTTATATCACATAATACTGCTGTAAAAATCTATAGTTTTATAAATATTCATTAATATAGTAGTATATCAAATAATAAAAATCTTAGGATAAGAAGAAATTATATCTGATACCAACGTCCTGTTCCTCAGAGAACTCTTAAATTGTTTCTGTTTTAATTTCTTCTGGTATTCATCTTTTTATTTCCAGGTAATCTGCTTATTCCTCTATTTCTTAATATGTCAATTTTAGACAATATGCCAACTTTAAACAAATGCATTAATATTCCCATAGGAAAGGTGAGTACGTTTTTTTCCTTTTACTTCCCCTTGTTCCGGCTGTCTTTCTTCAAATACTTGCTACTTATTATTTTAAATGTTCATTTTTAAAATTTCATATTTTTCAGTCGTGTAATGAAACAACTATGTTTTATTCTCAACATTTAATGTTATATATTTCTTTTCTTTTTTTTTTTTTTTGTTTTGTTTTGTTTATTTTTTGAGACGGAGTTTCACTCTTGCTGCCCAGGCTGCAGTGCAATGGTGTGATCTGTTTACTGCAACCTCTGCCTCCTGGGTTCAAGTGATTGTCCTGCCTCAGCCCGCCTGGTAGCTGGGATTACAGGCATGTGCCACCATGCCAGACTAATTTAGTATTTTTAGTAGAGACAGGGTTTCTCCATGTTGGTCAGACTGGTTTCAAACTCCTGACCTCAAGTGATCTACCTGCCTCGGCCTCCCAAAGTGCTGGGATTACAGGCATGAGACACTGCAAGTGTCCTAATATCATATCTTGATGTGTCACATTGTAAAAAAGGGCTACAAGCACCGCTACCCTTTCTTAGACCTTTCCTCCCTGCTTTTTATTTCCTAATTACTGTCAGTTGCACTATTCCATTTATATAATGATGGTATGTACACCCACATTCCCTTCTGCAGTTGAGTCATCATTGCTTTAGCATTGGTTGACTCTAAAATCTGTAATTTTTTTAAAGGAGCATTTACATTATTACTCAGATTCCATTCTGTCACTAATAGTGTGTTGGGATTATGTTCCTTCTCCATTGGGTCCATAATCTCAGTCTCTGGATCACCTGAGAATTGAAGTTCCCTGCATGAAGGAAAAATAATGTGTTTTCTTACAGTTCCTAATTGTTTTATGCCATATTTTGTTTGCTCTATATGAAAGCAATTAATTCCTAATAGGACCGCCTTTATTGTTGTGTAATGTGTGTGTGTGTGTGTGTGTGTGCGCGCGCGTGCGTATTTGTTTTAAGAGTCTCTTGGTTTTATTTTCTTCCACTACCTATCTCTTATCAAGTTCTCCCCCTCCAGAATCCTCCTGTGGGATGGTTTACCATCTAGATGTGCTATACAGGTATCCTACAGAGGTTTGTCTACACTGAAATTCTAGCCTAAAGACTGTTCTCTAGATTCCATGACTTCCTGTTCTTTAGTTTAATTCTTTGGCTTGCCAAATCCTGTTTTCATAAGATGCCAATAAGATACTCCACAGAATGTAAGATTCTCTGGTCTTCTGTATCTGAGAGTGATTTATTTATTTACATTCCACAGTTGGTTGTGCATTTTCTGACTATAGAAGCCTATGTTCAAAATTATTTTCTCTTAGAATTTGAAAGCCTTCTTCCATAGCCTTTAAGTATTCATGGTTTCTGATATTTCTTACACATTTGTCAGTGACTTGTATCTCTAGAAAGCGTTGCATATTCTTTTCAACAGTGCAGTGCAGAAACTTCTGAATGATGTATACTGGAACAATTTTTTATGCATTTTCCTGGGAAGTTCCTGGTTACTTTTTATCTGTTAACGTATTTTCTTCAGTCATGAATATTTCTCTTTTATTTTTATTTATTTTTCCCTGTCCGTAGTTCTTTGATTTCTGTTATTCAAATCGCTAACATTTAGTTTAGTGTTGTACTTTCAGTACTGTAGAGAATGTTGAAGAATAAATTGTTCCTCAGGGATTTGGGGAAAGTTTTAGAGGAAGGAGGGCTTGATAGGAATCCTGAAACAGATGGCAAAGGTTGTGATGCAGTGGTGGTCGAGGTGAACGTGTACAATCAAGTGCAGACCAGCATACAAACCAAACATGGAAGTTAATGGATGGGTTCATTTTTTTCATGAAAGAGTTTTATAGCGGAAGATTAGTAGGAATGATGATTCGCAAGAACTATTATGATCATGTTGAGGAGAACCTTGAGTTCAAGCCCCAGAATAAATGTCATCATATGTAAGGGAATGTCAGTGAATGTTTTTAAGCTGGGGAGTGAAATGACTAAAAGTACATTTAAAAGAGCAGAATGATAGGTTAAGGAGGAGAGAGAGGGTGGAGATGAGGAAAGAGGCAATGAAACAATATAGAAGGCTTTAATTGAAACAACTGCTCTCCCTGCTCTATTGTTTGATGAGAACAGCAGTCCCCTCATCACTTCTGAGTCCACAACACTTTCCAGCCCTTTGCTTAAGCCATATCCTGGCCCTCAAAGGCTATTATCTTCTCTTTCCCCCCAGATAATACTGTACACCCACTTCAAATCTAGCTAAGCTCTCTTGTTCCTCCATTCACTATCTCACCAGCCCCTCAAAAAGTTAGAATTGCCCTCCCCTCTTGGATGACATTTCCTTTTTTTAGTACATCTATTATTGGTACCTTTACCTTGCATAACTGTTACTTATTCTGAACCCGTTCCTTTCCAAAGTCCTGGAGCCAGGGCACTTTGTTTCATTCTCTTATGTTCAGAAAAACTTTGTGCAATTGAAGTTAGAAAGTAATGGCGAGGTACATTTTGTATAAGTTTCATGACTTTACTCTCTCCTGGATGATTTAGGTAGAGTTAAACACAAAGCATGTAATGTAATTAAATTCAACTGTGCCACTTGGACAGGCTAAATCATAATCCTGACATCTCAAATATTGTTTGTATTCTGAAACAATGATCTGCTGAATCAGTATTCATCAAGTTTAGTGATATAAAATAAGATTTCAATTATCTATGTGAGAAAAATATCCTATCCAAAAATACATAAAATAACCTGAAAGCATTTAAAACTGTCTGTATTTCTAGGCACTACATAGCAGCACATACAACCAAGAGTCAATTAAGCTGAGAGAAGCCTAATAAACCGTTATCTAAATACCAATGCTTCAATACTTACCCATTCACAAATAATGTATAGCCTGAGATGGTAACATATCAATTAGCTTTAATAAGGTTGATCAATAGAAAATTAAATCTTTTTGAATGAAGACAAAATGCCCATGGAGACTTTGCATAATACAGTAAATGTAAGGCCTGAGTCTAGAAATAAAATTCTCAAAAATTATAAATTGACTTTTTCATTTAGTTCTTAACAACGTTATTAGGTAATATTTGACACATTATAAACATTACGTATATTTATATATATTAAATATATCACATAAGTAACTTATAAAGCTTAATAATAAAATAAATAACCTCCCTGAACTAACTACCCAAATTAAGATCTAGAGCATTCCTGACACCTAAATTTCTATCTGTGTCTTCCTATCTGCTCTTCTTCCTACTCTCAACCAATTAACCACTTTCTGGAATTTTAATTTTTCACCCACTTGCCATGTTATTATTCTTATCACATAAAATATGTAACTCCAGGTAACAGATGCTTTTAACTTTGTTTCTGAGTTCTCTAAAATGGTATTATGGTGAACAATGTCATCTTTGACTTGCTTTATCCACGGACAATTATTTCTACATTTCATCCATATTTGGTATATGTAGTTGTTCATTCATTTTTCACTGCTTATAGTATTCTCCTGAAAAGGGGGCTTTTAATTGATTCCAACATTTTATTCTTTCTTTAACTTTTATTTTAGGTTCTGGGGGATGTGTGCAGGTTTGTTACATAGGTACACTCATGTCATGGAGGTTTGTTGTACAGATTATTTTGTCTCCCAGGTACTAAGCCTAGTACTCATTAGTTATTTGTTCTGCTCCTCTCTCTCCTCCCACTCTCCATACTTAAGTAGGCCCCAGTGTCTGTTGTCCCCTTCTTTGTGTTCGTGAGTTCTCATCAGTTAGCTCTCAAATTTTTACTCTTGGTAGTGACATTATAGATTTTTTTTTTCTTTTGATGGTCAGGTATTAGAGTTGTTTAGGGGCAAGGAGTTGGTACATATTGAAATAGAATTGCTGGATCATTTGGTATATGAATGATTAATCTTACGAGATTGTGCCAAATTTCTTACCAATATATTCCTTTGTACCACTGCACTCCAGCCTGGGCTACAAAGCTGCTAGACCCTGTCTCAAAAGGCAAATAATAATAATAATAATAATACAGTATGTAAGTTAGCATCGATTCACTTTCTTGACATTAGTCAGCATTTAATACAACCATATACAAATACAATGTATAGAATAAATTAAATATGCTAGAACCTTATAATGGTAGGAAATAGAATACAAGTAGAGTTTCAGGCTAAGAAGAAGTAAAACTGGACAAAAAAAGGAGAATTGCACTTGGCAAAAATAAGGTTATAAACTATATATTAGCTATAGGAAATCAAATATAAATTATAAAAATATAATATCAAAAGTATAAACATTTGCCATAAAATGTAGAAAAAGTTTCATTCAGGCGTTTGAGACTGAGCTCCAAGAAATTAAAGCAATAATGAATAAAAATTAATTTGGTTAAATACACCAAACTAGGCTTATACATACAGACCACTCCACAGAAACCCCTGACATCATGCATTGTAAATCTGATGGACCAACACGCTATTATTGCCCTAACAAATGTGACACGCTGAGGTGGTGCTCAATTTGTCTACCCAATAGATATGGCTAGATTTCTTACCTATCCCTTCTCAAATTCCTTCCCTTTACCATAAACATGGCATGACCCACTGGATGCCAACATCTAACTAACTGAACTTGCAGACTGTAGTAAACTCAGAAGTACTTTAACAGTAAAAGGCATTTTGGACAATAATAAGTAAATATTTACACTTCAAATATTTGGTGTTTGGTACTATGGGTATATTCAGAAATATTTAAAAATGTATTTCCATTCAGTGAAACAAGATGAACAGATGGAGTTGGCACTGAAGTTTTTTGTTTGTTTGCTTGTTTTGTTTTTGTTTTTGTTTTTGTTTTACTTAAAACACATGTAAAACAAATGCAGCAATAGTTTCTGACGCTATAGAACAGCTTGCTCATTAAAACTTCATGTTTTCTTAGAATGGAAGGAATGATGGTAAGATTTTGAAAATAGCTTTAATCATTGTGAACAACGCTATTCCTGTACTAATCATTTTGTGAATGCTCAAATAGGATAGATTGCTCAGGAATTAGAAAGCCAGTACATTGTACATCTTAAAAACTTATAAGTAGCATGCATTGAAAATTATACATTTCAATAGGAATCTTTAAGGTATAAACAAATTATCACAACACATATATTTGGTGTTGTTGACAATCATTGATTTATTGAACTATTTTAAATTTTTACTAGTTGGCCACTATAAAATGATACATATCAGTGTTAAATTTGAATATCATATTTACAAATGTGTGTCTTTCAAATGCACAAACTTGTCAGACCAGAAAGGCAATTAGATTCTATGGGGTTTTTTTTCTTAAGTCTAGAAACTTAGCTAACATTGGTGTTATTAGGCAGATGAATAATGCCTAATATATTCAGTCAAACATTTTATAAGATAATCCAAAAAAAATCCACAGGTCTGACTTTTTTCAATAGCATCATATAATCTTTGATTTATATAGAATAATGATGTTTTAATTACTTAAATAGTAGGATACTTTTCTCAATCTTTTTGACAGAGTAGAAACTGAAAAATTAAATTAAAAAATAGTAATTAAATATCTCAAGTGTTTGTTTACCTGTTACTCAGAAAAGCATAAGAAATGTAAATGAGAAAAATAAATCAAAAGAGATGTGTCAAGAGGAATTTTCAGAATTCCTTAACACCTTAACATGTTTAAATAATACTTAAGTATGTGCATGCACATTTTTAGTCAGGAACAATAAATGCTTCCAAAGTGCATTATATTTACCTCTAGCTGCACTTCTTCAGTTGTAATGATATTTAACATGACTGTCTGCACTTGCTGCTTTACAGCAGGCTACAAAGTTTTAATTACATCACCATTTAAATGTCAAGATGTTCTGTATACATACTGGTGTTAGGAATTATGTCTGTGTCTGATTTCCAATGGAGGCAGAACAAGTGGCTTAACGTTCCTTTTTTAAAATTATTATTATTATTATTATTTTTGAGATGGAGTCTCGCTCTGTTGTCCAGGCTGGAGTGCAGTGGCGAGATCTCAGCTCACTGCAAGCTCCGCTTCCCGGGTTCACACCATTCTCCTGCCTCAGCTTCCCAAGTAGCTGGTACTACAGGCGCCCGCCACCACACCTGGCTAATTTTTTGTATTTTTAGTAGAAATGGGATTTCACCTTGTTAGTCAGAATGGTCTCCATCTCCTGACCTCATGTTCCACCTGCCTCAGCCTCCCAAAGTGCTGGGATTACAGGCGTGACCCACCACGCCTGGCTGGCTTAACTTTATTTTCATCAATAGCGTCAAAATATTACCTGCCTATTGCCCTATATTTTTGAAAAAAGATGAGGTAAAATGGTAAATAAATGTATTATGTCTTACTTGCCATTTTCAACTTGTTTCCTATTAGTATTTGAAAAGGTAATTGCTTCCTGAATGCCTACAAAATGAAGAACGATTATAAAAATCCTATAAAATAAAATAGCACACAGTTATTTAAAAAGATATTTAAAATAAATGAAAATACTGTCTCATAGTATGAATACAATAAATATTCACGATTTTCATAAATATATAGGTATGTAGATATATAAGCTTATATGTTCAAAGTAAACAACAGAATAGAAATATATCAAGATATTAATGATTACTATCTTAAGATAGTAGTATTATGGGTAATTGTTTTTACTGTATTTTTGGTATTTTTAACCCTTTAAACTCTAGTGCTTTAAAGGAAAAATAAATTTTATGTTTACCTTATTTTAGAGTAAATTACTTTTCACCTTTCACGTATTTCCATAAACTTCACAATGTCAGCCTCCATTATGCCCACAGTAGAAGATACAAAGGTTATTACTCATAGGTTTTTGATGATATTCTGTAACAGATATGTAATCATCATTACACAATTACGCCATACAAACTGAATACTATAACCTATATCTACTTTCTTCCAAAGCAGAACAAATTAGAAAACTCTAATTTCATCTTCAAATCTTTGGTGTAATATGCTTTAAAGTATTGTTTATAATTATCTCAAAGGCAAGTTTATGTTAGCAATGAAGCAGAAGGTATTTGATTGTTAAAATGTTTATGCAATTATGTTTTACTTAAGAAAATTAAACAATTTTTATTCATGGAATGGGTTGATTTATTCAGTGCATTTTAATATTAAAAACAAAACATAGATCTAATCCTTCACTCAAAATATAGCTAACAAGTAAAAATCTACTATAGCACAGTTAATATAACCACATGATTAAATCTAATATACTTTTATAATATTTGAAATATAATCATTTAATCTTATCAAATAAAAGTTTATGTTATAAAATATGTATTTTCAGATTCTTGAAAGGTTAATATTTTCTTATTGTAAATTTAGCTTATTCAGAAACAGGTTTCTTAAAATAAGAATGTAAGTAATTTATATATGAAACACCAGGCTTAATGTAGGGCTCAAATATTGTAATTCCAAATGAATTACTGAAAGAAAGAAAAATGTGATAGAATTATTAGTGTTGCATGAAAACTAGGCTTAAATATTGTATAACTTAATCATTTCCTAGACCTAGCTCTACAAAGATTACAAAGTGATTTTGTCTAGACAAAGGAAGCAATCAGCTACTTTTTTTTTTTGTCAAAGTACCAAAGTACTCTTTGTTAAAATGAAGTAATTATATATGTTAGTTGTCTTAGCTGAGTCTCCATTCCAGTTTTATTAAAACTAAAACCAACAAGCATTCTCTATTTTTCTTGTTATTACTTAAAGTTACCTGTACATTTGAACAGGGCACAGGAATTTAACCTTTAAAGTACATGCTTTCTTTGTCTTTTTTTTTTTTTTTTTTTTTTTTTTTTTCCTTTTTGTGGAGAACCGCGCCCGGCTAAAGTACATGCTTTCTTTCTGGAGGACAAGTGCTTCACAGATGCAAGTATCACCATAAAACATTCCCTGCAGATTCCTCTAGTGCATTCATGATCGTGGCATCATCTTCTAAAATATAAAGTAGCATCTGAAAATCAGTGAAGTATTGACAATATAAAAAGGAGTTAACACTATATTCAGTGAAATGTAAAGATTTAAACAGTGTTTACAATAATGAGTTTCAGTATGCCAATAAATTAACATATGTATTTTTTATAACCACTTTATTATCTAGGATATACATTCCACAAAATGTTAAAAAATACATACCAAAAAAAAAAAAAAAAAACCCACAATGGCGTAAAGAATAATAAAGTGCTCTGCATGTGTCTGAAGTCCCAGCTTCTCCCCTCTTGTTGCTTGGCCTTCTATGGGGTGCCTCCTCCTCAGGGTCCAAGGTGGCTCATGCATGGCTCAGGACCACACCCCAACCTTAGAGAAGCAGGAGGGCAGTCAGTAGCACACTCCTGTCTTTTATATACACATCCTAGAAATTGTACCCTGTATTAGTCTGTTCTCATGCTGCTAATAAAGACACACCCAAGACTGGGTAATTTATAAAGGAAAGAGGTTTAATGGACTCAATTAAATCTACAATTCCGGACGGCTGGGGAGGCCTCACAATCATGGCAGAAGATGAAGGATGAGCAAAGAGGCATCCTACATGGTGGCAGGCAAGAGAGAGCACGTGCAGGGGATCTCCCCTTTATAAAACCATTAGATCTTGTGAGACTTATGCCAAGGACAGCACAGGAAAGACCCGCCTCCACAATTCAATTACCTCCCACCCTATGACACGTGGGAATTATGGGAGCTACAATTCAATTTGGGTGGGGTCACAGCCAAACCATATCATACCAATTATCTTTTAATGGATTTCCTTGACCAGAACTTAAATTTCAGAGCTACAACCAACTACCAAGGAGACTGAAAAATGTAGGCTCCATTTTGGGTGGCTGTGTGACTAGTTAAAAATAAGGAACTCTGTCTCTATCAAAGAGGGAAAAATATATACTAAGAGAAACCTACTAGCCTCTGCCGTAGTCAGACTTACACAGACTGTAAAAGGCAAGTCCCTGAAAAACTATAATGGTAAAAAAAAGTACTGAAACATAAAATCATGTCTTGATTTGGAGATTATACCTGTACTAGCCTGAGCACGATTATTTTGACTATTATTCAGTATAAAATATGCTTATCATAGCATCAAATTGAGGTGTCAATTTTGGAATATTTTCCAATCACTTAAGAGGGGAGGCTCAAACTAAAGCAGTGGTGAAGTGTATCAGAAGGAATCAATTACGAATAGTATTAATTTTATTTTTAAAATATTTACTATTTATTTAGGCTTAATTAACATTTTCCTTATTTGTCTTACTATTCCTTTTTATATTTTGGCCCTTTTTGGTGGAAATATTCTCCTTCTGCCGAAAGCACATATTTTAGATTTTCTGTTAGGGTAGATTTGTTAGCTAGTGGTAAATCTCTTATGAGTAAAATGTATTTTGCTCTTATTCTTCAAAGATAGGTTTGTGGACATAGAGTTCTAGGTTTACAGTTATTTTCTATTTTTTTCAACTTTTATTTCACGTTCAATGAGTTCATGTTCAGGTTTGTTACATGGGTAAATTGTATGCCACTGGGGTTTGGTGTACAAGTGATTTCATCACCCAGGTAGAGAGCATAGTACCCTGTACACAGTTTTTTGACCCTCACCCTCGTCCCGTGGATCACCCTCAAGTGGGCCCTGGTATCCATTGTTCTCTCTCTATATTCATGTGTACTCAAGGTTTAGTTCCCACCTATAAGTGCGAATTCATGCACTATTTGGTTTTCTGTTCTTTTATTAATTTGCTTGGGATACTGGCTGCATCCATGTTGCAAACGACGTGATTCCATTTCTTATGGCTGCATATAGTAATCCCTGGTGTATATGTACCATATTTTCTTTATCCAGTCCACTGTTGTTGAGTATCTAGGCTGATTTCATGTCTTTGCAATTATGAATAGTGCTAGGATTAACATATAAGTGCATGTGTCTTTTTGGTAAAACAATGTACATTTTGGGGAGTATATACCCAGGAATTAGATTACTGGGTCAAATGGTGGTTCTGTTTCTTTGAGAAAACTCCAAACTGCTGTCCATGGTGGCTAAAATAATTAACATTCCCAGCAGCATATATAAGCATTCCCTTTTCTCCACAACCTCACCTTGCTAATACCTGTTATTTTCTGACTTTTTAACCATAGCCATTCTAACCAGTGTGAGAGAGTATCTCTTTGTAATTTTAATTTGCATTTCCCTAATGATTAGTAATGTTGATAATTATTTTATATGCATTTGCCATGTATATGTCTTTTTTTGAGAAATATCTGTTCACGTCCTTTGCACACTTTTTTAATGAAATCACTTATTTTGGCTTGTTGATTTAACTTCCTCATATATTCTGGATATGGGACCTTTGTTGAATGCATGGTTTGTAAATATTTTCTCCCATGCTGTAGGTTGTATGTTTACTCTGCTGATCATTTCTTTTAGCATGCAGAGGTTCTTTAGTTTAATTAGGTCCCACTTATCTATTTTTGTTTTTGTTGCAATTACCTTTGGAGACTTCATCATGAAATCCTTGCCAAGGCCAACATCCACAAAAATATTTTCTAGCTTTTCTTCTAGGGTTTTTATAGTTTTAGGTCTTACATTTAAGCTTTTAATCTATCATGAGTTGATTTTATTATATGGTGAAAGGAAGGGATCCAGTTTTAATCTGCATATGTTTAGCTAGTTACCACAGTGCCATTTATTGACTAGGGAGTCTTTTCCCTTATTGCTTTCTATTGCCCATTTTGTTAAAGATCAGATAGTTGTAAATGTGTGGCTTTATTTCTGGGTTCTCTAACCTGTTCTATTGGTCTGTGTGTCTGCATGGTACCAGTACCGTGCTATTTTGGTTATTACAGCCTTGTAGTATAGTTTGGAGACAGGTAGTGTCATGCCTCCAGATTTGCTCTTTTTGCTTAGGATTGCTTTGGCTATTTGGGCTCTTCTTTGGTTTTATATGTATTTTAGAATACTTTTTCTTAATTCTGTGGGAAAAAATGATGTTGGTAATTTGATAGGAATAACATTGAATCTGTAAATTGCTTCAGGCAATATGGACATTTTAACAAAACTGATTATTCCTAACTTAGAGCATGGAATGTGTTTCCATTTGTTTGTGTCATGTCTGATTTGTTTCATTAGGGTTTAGATCTTTCACCTCCCTGGTTAGCTGCATTTTTCGGTATTTTATTCTTTTGGTGGTTATTATGAATGGGATTGCATTCTTGATTTGGCCCTCAGCTTGGCCATTATTGGTCTAAGTAGCATAGAAATGCTATTGATTTTTCTATATTTATTTCATATCCTGAAGCTTTACTGAAGTTGTTTTTAAGTTGTAGGAACCATTGGATAGACTACGAGGTTTCCTAGGTACAGAATCATATCATCTGTGAAGAGAGATAGTTTTACTTCCTCTCTTCCTATTTGGATGCCTTTTATTTATTTATCTTGCCTGATTGCTCTGGCTAGGACTTGCAGTATTGTGATAAATAGGAATGAATGGTGAGAAGGGACATTCTTCTCTTATTCCTGCTTTCTGGGGGAATGCTTCCAGCTTTTGCCCATTTAGTATGATGTTGGCTATGGTTTTGTCATAGATGGCTCTTATTATTTTGAGGTATGTTCCTTCAATGGCTAGTTTGTTGAGGGTTTTTAATATAAAAGGATGTTGAATTTTATTGAAAGCCTTTTTCTGCGTCTATCGAGATCATCAAGTGGTTTTTGTTTTTAGCTCTGCTTATGTGATGAAACACATGTATTCATTTGCATACATTGAAACAACCTTGCATCTCAGGAATAAAGCCTACCTGATCATGGTGAATTAGCCTTTTAATTTACAGCTGGATTTGATTTGCTACTGTTTTATTGAACATTTTTGTGCCTATGTTCATCAGGGATAACAGCCTGAAGTTTTCTTTTCTTTTGTGTCTCTACCAGGTTTTGTTAATATCAGAATGATGCTGGCCTCCTAGAATGAATTAGGAGATAATCCCTCCTCCTTGATTTTTTTTGAAACATGTTGGTAGTATTGGTACCAGTTCTTCTTTATATGTCTGGTAGAATTTGGCTGTGAATCTTTCTGGCCCAGCACTTTCTCTGGTTGGTACATTTCAATTTCAGAATTAGTTGTTGATCTGTTCAGGATTACAATTTCTTCCTGGTTCAGTCTTGGGAAGTTGTATATCTCTGGGAATGTATTTATTTCTCATAGGTTCTCTAGTTCGTGTGCATAGAAGGGTTCACAACAGTCTCTAAGTTTTGTTTGTTTGTTTTATCCTGTTGGGTCAGTGATAATTTCTCCATTGTCATTTATAATCATGTTTATTTGAATCTTCTCTATTTTTTCTTTATTAATCAAGCTAGTGGGCAATCCATATTATTTATTCATTCAAAGAACAAGCTTTTGGTTTCAGTGATCTTTTGTATGGATTTTTGCATCTCATTTGTGTTCAGTTCATCGCTCGTTGTGGTTTTCTTTTTTTCTGCTAGCTTTGGAGTTGGTTTGCTCTTGTTTTCTAAGTTCCTCTAGGTGTGATGTTAGATTTGAGATCTTTATAACTTCTTTCTGTAGGTGTTTAGCACTATAAACTTTTCTTTTAACACTGATTTTGCAATATCTAAGAGATTCTGGTATGTTGTATCTTTGTTTTCATTAGTTTTAAAGAATTATTTATTTCTGCCTTCATTTAATTGTTTATGCAAAAGTGATTCAGAAGCACTTTGTTTAATTTCCATGTAATTTTATGGTTTTGAGAAATATTCCTGGTGTTGATTTCTATTTTTATTGTGTTGTGGTGTGAGAGTATGATTTGTAGGATTTGGATCTTTTTAAAAATCTGTTGAGAATTGCTTTATGGTAGAGCATATGGTCCATTTCAGAATATGTGGTGTGTGCACATGGGAAGAATGTGTATTCTGTTGTTGTTGAGTGATGTATTCTGCAGATACTTGTTAGGTCCATTTGGTCAGTGTTGAGTTTAGGTCCCTAACATCTTTGTTACTTTTCTGTTTCAGTGATCTGTCTAACACTGTTACTGGTCTTTTTGGTCTGAGATTCTTCAGGTTAGTCTATTCTGTTTCTAATGCTTCAAATTGCATTCTGAAATTTCTGTAGCAGGGTGTTGAAATTTCCCAAATATTGTCTAGTTGTTTAAGTCTCTTCTTAGGTCCCTAAGAACTTCTTTAGTGAATGTGGGTGCTCCCATGTTGGCTACATACATAGTTAAGATAGTTAAATCTTCTTTTGAATTGAACATTTTATTATTATGTAACACAATGCACTTCTTTGTCCTTTTGGATCATTGTTGGTTTAAAGTCTGTTTTGTGTGAAATAAAAATAGCAACACTCTTTTGTTTTGTTTTGTTTTTGTTTTCTTTTAAAACTTTTGTAAGTTTATTTGAACAAATAGAAATTCATGAATTGTGCAGCATCAAACAGTAAGCACTTCAGGGCTGCACTGAAGGTATGCAAATTTTTTAAATTTATTTTTTATTTCAGTAAGTTTTTGGGGAACAAGTGATGTTTGGTTACATGAATAAGTTCATGTAAGATTTTGGTGCACCCATCACCCAAGCAGTGTACATTGTACCCAGTGTGTAGTCTTTTGTCCTCCAAACCCCTCCCACCCTTTCACCTGACTTTGCAAAGTCAATTGCTTAATTCATATGCCTTTGCATCCTTATAGCTTAGCTCCCAATTATGAGTGAGAATATATGATGTTTGACTTTTCATTCCTGAGTTACTTAACTTAAAATAATAGTCTCCAATTTCATCCAGGTTGCTGTGAATGCCATTACTTCATTCCTATTTACGGCTGAGTAGTATTCCATGGTATAAATATACAACATTTTCTTTATCCACTCATTGTTTAATGGGCATTTGGGCTGGTTCCATATCTTTGCAGTTGCAAACTATGCTGCTATAAAGGTGTATGTGTAAGTATCTTTTTTGTATAATGACTTCTTTTTCTCTAGGTAGATAGCTAGTAGTGAGATTGCAAGATCAAACAGTAGATCTGCTTTTAGTACTTTAAGGAATCTCTACACTGCTTTCCATAGCAGTCATACTAGTTTGCATTCTCACCAACAGTGTGAAAGTGTTTCCTTTTCACCATATTCATGCTAACTTCTACTACTTTTTGATTTTGGTCATTCTTGCAGGAGTGAGGTGGTATCATGTTGTGGTTTTGATTTGGATTTCCCTGATAATTAGTGATGTTGAGCATTTTCCCATATGTTTGTTGGCCACTTGTATATCTTCTTTTTGAGAATTGTCTGTTCATGTCCTTAGGTTTTTTTCTTGCCGATTTGTTTAAATTCTTTTTAGATTCTGGATATTAGTCCTTTGTCAGATGTATAGATTGTGAGGATCTTCCCCCAAACTGTAGTTATCTGTTAACTCTGATAATTATTTCTTTCCCCTTGCAGGAGCATTTTAGTTTAATTAAGTTCCATATATTTATTTTTATTTTTGTTGTATATGCTTCTGTGTTTTTGATCATGAAGGCTTTGCTTGAGCCAAAGGCTAGAAGAGTTTTTCCAATATTGTCTTCCAGAATGTTTAGGATTTGGGGTCTTAGATTTAAGTCTTTGATCCATTTTGAGTTGGTTTTTGTATAAGATAAGAGATAAGGATCCAGTTTCATTCTTCTACATGTGGCTTGTCAATTATCCCAGCACCGTTTGTTGAAACAGGATGTCCTTTCCCCACTTCATGTTTTTGTTTGCTTTGTTGAAGATCAGTTGACTGTAAGTATTTGTATTTATTTCTGGGTTCTCTATTCTGTTTTATTGGCATATGCACCTATTTTTATATCAGAACCATGCTGTTTTGGTGACTATGGCCTTATAGTATAGTTTGAAATCAGGTGATGTGATGCCTCCAGATTTATTCTTTTGGCTTGGTCTTGCTTTTGGCTCTGCAAACCCTTTTTTGGTTCCATATGAATGTTAGGATTTTTTTTCTAGTTCTGTGAAGAATAATGATTATATTTTGACACAAATTTTAATGGTGGTATTTTGATGATGGTATTTGATGGACATTGAATTTGTAGATTACTTTTGGCAATATAGTCATTTTTACAATATTGATTCTACCCATCCATAAAGATGCCCAATTTGACTACTTCTATTCAACATAGTACTAGAAGTCCTAGCCAGATCCATCAAACAAGAGAAATAAGTCAAAGGCATCCAAATTGGTAAAGAGGAAATCAGACTGTTACTGTTTTTTGATGATATGATCATACACCTAGAAAACCCTAAAGACTCATCCAAAAAATCTCCTAGAACTGATAAATGAATTCAGCAAAGTTTCAGAATAGAAAATTAATGTACACAAATTAGTAGTTCTGCTATATACCAACAGTGACCAAGCTGAGAATCAAATCAAGAACTCAACCCCTTTTACAACAGCTGCAAAAAATAATAATAAAATACTTAGGAATATACCTAAGCAAGGAGGTGAAAGATTTCTACAATGAGAACTCCAAAAAACTGCTGAAAGGAATCATAGATAACACAAACAAGTGAAAACACATCCCATGCTCATGGATAGTAACACTCTTTTTGGTTTTCATTCGTTTGATAGATCTTTCTCCATCCACTTACTTTGAGACTTTGGGTGTCCTTGCATCTGAGAGAGGTCTCTTCAAGACAGAATTCAGCTGGGTCTTGCTTCTTTATCCAACTTCCACTCTGTGTCTTTTAAATGGTACATTTAGCCAATACATGTTCAAGGTTAATCTTGATATGTGAAGATTTTATCACATGGTGGTGCTGTTAGCTAGTTGTTATGTAGACTTGATTATATAGTTGCTTTAGAGTGTCAGTGAGCTATGTACTAGGCCACTGGAGTTGGCAGGTATTAATCTTTTGTTGTATGTTTAGCAATTCCTTAAGGATATCTTGTAAAGCAGGTCTGGTGGTAACAAATTTCCTTAGCTTTTTCTGCTATGAAAGGATTTTATTCATCCTTCGCTTATAAAGCTTAGGTTGGCCAGATAAGAAATTCTTGGTTGGAATTTCTTTTCATTAAGGATGCTGAATATAGGCTTCTAATATGTTCTGTCTTTTAGGGGTTTTGATCAAAAGTCAACTGTTACCCTGATGGGGCTCCCTTTGTATGTGATCTGCCCCTTTTCTCTAGTTGCCTTTCAGATTTTTTCTTTCACGTTGATTTGTAGAATCTGATGACTATGTGTCTTGGGGATAGTTGTATTGTATTGCATCTTGAAAAGGTTCCCTGAATTTCCTGAATTTGTATTCAGCCCCTCTAGAGAGACTGGGAAAATTTTCATGGACGGTATCCTCAAATATGTTTTCCGAGTTGCTCGCTCTCTCTCCATGTCTTTCAGGAATATCAGTGAGTCACAGTTTTGGTCTCTTTACGTAATTCCATATTTCCCAGAGGTTTTGTTGTATTAAAAAAATTTTTGTTTTCTTTATTTTTATCTGCCTATGTTGATTCAAAGAAGCAGTCTTCTAGCTCTGAGATCTTTGCTCAGGTTGGACTATTCTATTAATACTTTCAATTGCATTATAAAATTTCTTTTTTTAATTCTGAAATTCCTGTTGTGAATTTTTCACTTCCAGACATTTAGTTTGGCTCTTTATTAAAATGGCTATGTTATCTTTCAACTATTGTACTGTTTTACTATTTTACTGTTTTCTTTGGATTGGGCTCCAACCTTCTTTTATATCTTGATGAACTTCCTTGCCATGCAGATTCTGAATTCTATGTTTGTCACTCAATCTATTTCAATCTGGTTAACAACCATTGCTGGGGAGATAGTGCAGTTATTTGGAGGTAAAAAGACACTCTGGCTTTGAGACTTGCCGGAGTTCTTGCACTGGTTGTTTCTCATTTGTCTTGGCCAATGCTCCCTTAATTTTTGAAGTGACTGTCTTTTGTATGGGGTATTTTGCTTTCATATTCTTTGATGCCCTTGAAGGTTTGACTGTGGAATAAGTTGGCTTTAGTTTATTTTGTTTGTTTCTGGATACTTTCAGGTAGCCAAGGCTCAGCACAGCACTCCTGGGCTACATGCTCTAACCCTGGGAGGGTTGTAACCAGGACTCTGTCTTTGTCCTCTGGCCCCTCAAGGTGGAATTTCTTTTCAACCTGCTGTGATAGAGGGGTTGAGGTATTCCCAGGCTATTGGCAACTACACTTTAATAGAGGCTGCTGGTAATAGTGCTCCAGTGAGGTGGTGGAGGGCCCTTGTGCACATGCACACCAGCAGGATGGCAGGGAGTCCATGTGTGCATGTGCATCAGCAAGTTGGTGGTGGGAGGCTATGGGCAAGTGCACACTGGCAGGGAAAGGCTATGGGTGGGTATGCACTGGCAGGGGTCCATCTGCAAAAACATTGTGGTGCTTAGGCAAGACCTACCAGTGAAAGAGCTATGGCAGTGGCTGCTGGCAAGCTGAGGCTGTGCTGCAAGCAGGTGTAATTAGGTAATAACCCTGGGAGAGGCTGGCAGATAGGGGGTGCTCAGATCAGACTGGCCCCCTCCCATGGGCAAGACACCTTGTTCTATCCAGTTCTGGCAGCCAATATAAGCTAGAGTCTTAGGACATGGGCACCCGTGGCTGTGCTCAAACCCTCTGGGCTCACTGCAGGCTGGAGTTCTGTCTCTGCCAACTCCCCAGGGAGTTCTTGCCAGCTCAGGTGTTCATGGGGGCTGTGGAATCTCCTGCAGCTGTGATCTTGGAGGTCAATGATGAGAGTAAGCCACTCCACTTTTGTTTCATTTATTGCTTCCCTAGGAGCCACTCAGGGCCAGGAACAAGTCCTTATGCCCAGCAACCGCATGCAGTGTTGGTAGCTTCCTTCCCTTTCAGCTTGAGGTCTGTATCCTCCCTCTGTCCACTTTCAATGCCTTCTTTCCAAAGATGCACCAGTCTATTTCATGGCCCAGTCTCTCTCAGTGGAAAAAGCTCTTCTTAGCTCCATCTAGTCAGCCATCTTGGCTTTCCATCTTACAATTATTTTCTTTCAGAACATTGGACATATTATTTCCTTGTTTGCTATTCACTTTCAAAGTTTCTACTACAAAGTCATCCATCTAATTATTGTTCCTTTTAAGTAGGCTAATTATTTTTTCTGGCTATTAAACTATTAAGACAACAAATAGCACTGTAGTTTATTGCAGATTTAGAATTATTGCTACAGTTATATCACAATAATTCACTTGAATTGTGGTCTACTTTATTATTAATAAAGCTTTATTATTATTAATAGCACTAGTAACAAACATTTATCATGTGCCTGACAGTCTGGCAGAAAAACACCCTACCTTATTCATCAGATTCAGTTCTCACAGCAATGCTTTGAAGCAGGCACTCTTATTCTCTCTATTATCAAATGAGGAAGGACCATGAGGCTTAGGACGGTAAGATACCTTCCCAGATCAACAACAGGTAAGTAAGAGGGTAGGAGAGTAAAGAGTGGAGTGACACAACCGTGATCAGCCCACGAGGGCAGAGTATGTGTTATGTAAATAAAAATTATCTAACATCTGAGGAGAAGAAGAGGCCGCATTTTGTACGTGTCAGCTTGGCTAAGCTGGAGGTATCTGCAGGTACATTCAAGCTTGTTTTGCTATTTCCTACTCAGTGTCCCACTCTCATTTTGCCAGGTTGCAGGTCCTGGTGATAAACAGTGAACCCTGATCCCACACTCTCATCTCTGTAGACACAGAGGCAACAGCCTTGAAGAGACTTATCCCAACTGACCTTCGTTTTGTTTGTCCTACCTCCAAAGCGGGACAAGCCTGGCTTTCCAGATTATCTGTGAGCTTCTAACCTCCCATCCAGGCTCAAGCTTGCTGGTGACTTCTCAAATCCTCCACAAATCATTTCTCAACCTTATTTCTCTCTACTTCAGCAGTACTTTTAAAAAGCTACATCCTTTCTGAGTTCAGTCAGGTTTCAATCAGAGAAATGGAATTATTGCAAGTATTACAGAAGGTCTAACTCCTCTGATCAATTCCTTCTTTAATACTTGCAATAATTCCATTTCTCTGATTGAAACCTGACTGAACTCAGAAAGGATGTAGCTTTTTAAAAATACTGCTCAAGAGTGTTTCAAAAACTTCCTTGTGAGTACTAGTTGAAATGCAGATTCTGGGGCTCTTGCCTTGAATATTCTGGTTGCTAGGCAGGATCCCATTTTTATTTTCAGGGGCTCTAGGCACTATTATATTCAAGAGACTCTTTTATCCATAAAATTATTAAATATTATATTTTATGAATGTATTGATATAAAGACAAATATAATTGAGGATGGATTATATTTTTTCTTCAGATTTCAAAAGAAATTAGTGCATTTTTTAAAATCCCTAAAAGTACCATGAACCCTAGGCACCATACCTACTGTGGCTAATGAAGAACTTGGCCCTGTTACTAGGTTTGGATTGTGGTTCAGGAATATGCATTCTAGCAACCTCCCTTGGCAATTGTTCTCATTAGGCAAGTGTGAGCAGCACTGCTATAGGACACAGGTGTTTCAGGACCTCAGGAAATCTCTGTGGTCACATTCTAAAAGAGAAACAATGAAAAACAACCTTTACATTTGTGAGAAGCACAATTGCAGGGAAACACTTTTTAAAGGTGTAATAACAGCATATCATGTCAACAAAAACAAAACCTAGCAGCCAAAAATGCTTCACCTCAACTTTGTTCATTATTCATTTGGTTTTTCAAGTTTTGTTTTTTCCATGCATGAATCTTACTGTGGAATCACAATAGCACTCTTGCAAAGAAAATAGTTTCATGCCAATGAATATGTCTTGTGAACCCCTGAGAATTAAGGTCCAAAGGCAAAGGGAACTAACAATAAACTAGGTCCATTCATAAAGAAGAATCGTTCAGTCTGTTGTGCTTATAAAGCCCCAGCATATAATTGATTGGCTCTTGTTTCCTGTCTCTGAATTAAATTTTAATCTTCTTTCTAGGGAGAAATAAATTGCGTAATACATGTCAGGACTTAGGACAGTGTTTTAATCGATGTGGACTCCTAAGAAAAAATAAAGATAAAAATCAAATCTGCAAGTAAATTTTATTTAGTCCTTAAACATAAATACAAAATGTTGAGCAAAGGCAAGTATCCAGAATCGGACTGCATGTTGCTATTTTTGGGGTGGGGATGAAGGGTAGGTAAAACTACATTCTCATAAGCAACTAATATGTGTATATCTCTTATACACATATTAGTTTCTTATAATATATCAAGAAGCAAGATAATCAAGAAACAAAATAGTTTCTTGATTATATTTTCTTTGTATTTTATTCCAAATAACACCCCATGTGTTACCACAAAAGTACAGGTCCCTCAATAATAACTGATTGTGCAAAATGAAAGAAGAAAAACTTGAGATACATTTTAAAAACACATTTTTAGTTATTCAAGGGGATTGGGAAATGTGATAAACCTGTTTATGATGAGGGAAATTTTGCAGACCTTGGTTGAAATAAACTTTTCAAAATATCTCAAGGTTTTAGTCTGATAAAAATCTTTAAGCTCTACACAAGTGGTAAAAGACAGTGCAGCGATTGATTGCTTTGTTTTTAATTCTTCTGCTGAGATTTCAGTTCTTCTGTTTCTTCTCACTGCATGCTCCTAGGGCATGAGTCCAGGACTGGAAAAGAACACAGGGTTACTACTTTCTCCCCAGGCTGATTCTCAGTTAGAAGGCACATTTAAAAAATAATTATGTCATTGCCTTTCCTAGGGAAAACAGGAACTAAGCAAGAAAGCTTTAAAGGAGTAAGTGACTGAAAGTATCTGTACCAACATCAATCTGAGACATGAAGCTGTCCCACTGTCCCAATATATAGAGAGAATACTAATAGGCTGCAAATGGGACAGGATAATACTTTCAAAGGTATTCCAGTTGCGTCAACCTTGCTAGTTTGTGTATTCTCAGAAAAAAAATATTTCAAAGCATACTATAAATAAGATTTTCTATATGTGATTCTCACAATGCATCTGACCCTCATCGTTAAGGTCCAATGTATCCATTCATTTGCTTCTAGTGACAAAGGTCCTGCATATTGTGTGGTCTCTTCTTGTGATCCCTACACCTATATCATTCCTCCAACATTCTCAGATCTGATGTATTTCTCTCCTGGGACATGTGTAAACTTATTTTTTGCCTACTGGGCACTGGAAGCTGAAGATGCTCCTTCACTTTTATTTATCCACTCACCACCCTTGGTGAGTGCTGATTTATCACTTTTGCACTATACTAGACAATGAAGCTGAGCCAAATCCCAAAGTTCTCTTGGAAACATACAGGTAATCTCATGCCAAATGAAGAGGACTTCTCATGTACGTTGATATTTTCACAGCACTCTTAAACTTCAATGGGATTGATCAGGGAACAGTGAGAAGCAGAAAATTTAACATTAACACCTGACTTTCAGTCACTACTATTTCCTTCTTCTTCATATACCACACAAGGGTCAGAAGGATTTCTCCCTTTCTCAATGGCAGGGAGACAAATTCTTAATTGTGTTCATCTCAGTTTATAGTAACCTTGATAGTAAATTTTGTCAGGCCTGTGTCTCATACAAAGAAGTATTAAAAACTATAAAATACAAATCTGTAATGGCTTTACATTCTCAAAATATTATCGACAAGAACTGTATATTTCTCTTATCTGGGTCTATCTGTCCATATACCATTTGTCCATCTTTTATTTCCATTCATCTATTTATCTATAAATCTAATCTACCTAAATGTACACATATGAAATAACAAAACTTGAAAGGATATAATTTAACATATCTGAAAAATTAATAAACTACCATAGATTCCTTATGGAAATAAACAGTAATGCAAATATATTTATAATTATCCAGTATAGTCATTCAAAAATATTTCTTAGTCACCTGCTTTAATGGTTAATTTCATGTGTCAAATAGATTAGGCCATGGAACGCAGGTATTTGGTCAAATACTAGTATGGTTATTATTGTGAAAGTATTTTTTAGATGAGATTTATCTTAATGCACTCTGTGCTTCTATAAAAGGGTGCATGAGGCTGAGTAATTTACAGTGAACAAAAATTTATTTCCCACAGTTCTGGAGGAGAGAAGTACAAGATAAAAACGCAAGCATCTGATAAGGGGCTTCATGCTACATCATCTCATGGATAAAGGCAGAAGGACAAAAGAGTGAAAGAGAGATAGAAAACAGAATGAAACTCATCCTTTTATAGGAACCCACTTGCACAATAATGAACCCACTCTTGTCATAATGGCATTAATCCATTAATGAGGACAGAGCCCTCATAGCCTGATCACCTCTCATTAGGCCCCACATCCCAACACTGTTGCACTGGAGATTAAGATTCCAACAAATGCTTTTGAGGGACACATCCAGACCGTTAGAGATTCGTATTTAAATCAGTACACTTTGAATGAAGCCAATTACCCTCCATAATGCAGGTTGGCCACATCTAATCAGTTGAAACTTTGCAAGAAAAAAGACAAATATTCCTCAAGAAAGAGCAAATTCTGCCTGCAGATTGCCTTTAGACTCAAGCTGCAATATCAACTCATCCATGCGTCCTCCTTAAAATCTCTCTCACTCTCTCTCTCTATAAGACACACACAGACACACACACACAGACATATTCACATATATGTATATGCTTGTATGCATATACACATATGTCATATATAAGTATTAACTCATATATAATCCATATATGTAACCTTGATATATGTAACCTTAATATAATCTGTATGAGTTAATATATATACACACATGTGGATTTTACATATATGTGTATATATGCATATATGTATCCATATATAATCCATATATATCCCTATATCCATGCATATATATATCATATGTAATCCATGTAAGGGTTAATGCCATATTTGTATATGTATATGTGTGTGTGTATATGTAAACATATGTAATCACATACATGTATACCGCTCCACACACACACACCCTATTGGTTCTGTTTCTCTGGAGAACTCTGAGTAATATATCTACCATGTGTCTGGCACCCTCTTAGTATGTGGGCTGCACAGATGAACAAGACATTTTTCTTGTCTTCGTGAAGATAATTGTTTGCCTCAGAAGGTTCATTTCAGTTAGGTTCAATTCAATAAGACAATATGATTTGTCTCAGTGTCCCCACCCAAATCTCATCTCAAATTGTAATCCCCACATGTTGAGAAACGGACCTGGTGGGAGGTGATTGGATCATGGGGACGGTTCCCCCATACTGTTCTCATGATAGTGAGTGAGTTCTCTTGAGATCTGATGGTTTTAAAAATGGAAGTTTGCCCTGTGCTCTCTCTCTCTTCTGCTGCCACGTAAGACCTGCCTTGCTTCTCCTTCACCTTCTGCCACAATTCCTGAGGCCTCCCTAGCCATGCAGAACTGTGATTCAACTAAACCATTTTCCTTTATAATTTACTCAGTCTCAGGTAGTATATTTATAGCAGTGTGAAAACGGACTAATACAACTTTAATAATTTGCAAATAGTTTACAACTCAAGGTAGGTTTCTGTATGATCAAATCTTATCATAGGTTTGCTATGCCATTTTAGAATGGGGTGATTAGAAATAATCAAAGTGACCAGGCATAGTAGTTCATGCCTGTAGTCCCAGCATTTTGGAAGGCCGAGACAGGTGGCTTGCTTGAGCTCAGGAGTTCCAGAACAGCCTGGGCAACATGGTAGAAACCCATCTCTACAACAAAGGCAAATAATTAGCTGGGCACGGTGGCATGCACTTATAGTCCCAGCAACCCAGGAGGCTGAGGTGGGAGGATCACCAGAGCCCAGGAGCTTGAGGCTACATTGAGCTGTAATAGCACCACTGCACTCCAGCCTAGACAATAGACTAAAATGCTGTCTCAGAAAATAGTAATAATAAAATCATAAAATAAGTAATAAAAGGTAATCATTGTCTCTTTCTCTGTTACTACAAATGTTAACATAGAAGAGCCTGAAGTCAAATAAAGTGATATTTCCAGCTTTGTTCTTTTGCTTAAGATTGCTTTGACTATTTGGGCTGTTTTTGGTCCCATATAAATGTAGATTTTTTTTAAATTTTGTGAAAAACGTCATTGGTAATATGATAATAATTTTATTTAATTTGTAGATCACTTTGGGCTCTATGGTCATTTTAACTATGTTGATTCTTGTAATGCATGACCGTGGGATGTTTTCCCATTTATTTGTATCATCTATTTATGATTTCTTTAACCAGTGCTGTATAGTTCTCTTTGTACAGCTCTTTCATCCCCTTAGATAAGTGTATTTCTAGGTATTTCATTTAGCAGGGGCTTATCATAATTGAAGCTGAGTTCTTGATTTGGTTCTCAGCTTAAAGGTTATTGGTGTACAGAAATGCTAGTTGTTGTTATTGTTGTTGTCGTTGTTTTGTACGTTGATTTTGTATCCAGAAATTTTACTGAAGTCATTTATGAAGTCTAGGAGTCTTTGAAGGAATCTTTAGGATTCTCTAGGTTTAAGATCATGTTGTCAGCAAACGGAGATAATTTGACTTTCACTTTTCCAATTTGCATACTTTTTATTTCTTTCTCTTGTCTTATTGTTCTGACTAAGAGTTCCAGTACTATGTTCAATAAGAGTGGTGAGAGTGGACATCCTTGTCTTGCTCCAGTTCTTAGGGGGAATACTTTCAACTCTTCCCTACCCAGTTTGATGTTGACTGTTTGTTTGTCATATATGTCTTTTTATATTTTGAGGTATGTTCTTTTATACCTAGTTTGTTGAGGATTTTTATCCTAAAGGGATGTTAGATTTTATTGAATGCTTTTTCTGTGTTTATTGAAATGACCATAAGGTTTTTTGTTTTTAATTCTGCTCATAGGGTGACTCACATTTATTGATTTGCATATGTTGAACTACCCTTACATCCTTGGGATAAAAATCCCTTGATCATGATGTATTATCTTTTTCATATATGTTAGATTCAGTTTGCTAGTATATACTTTTTAATTTGCATCTATGTTCATTCGGGATATTTGCCTATGGTTTTCTTTTCTTATTGTTGTGTCCTTGCCTGATTTTGATAACAGGATGATACTGCTTTCATAAAATGAGTTAGGGAGAAATCCCTCCTCTTTGATTTTTTGAAATACTTTTAGTAAGATTGGTGCCAGTTCTTTTTTTGTGTGCTTGGCAAAATTTGGCTATGAATCTGTCTGGTCCTGGGCATTGTTGTTATTGTCGTTGGGGGATTTTTTATTACTGGCTTTACAAGGCTATGATAACCAAAACAAAATGGTACTGGTATAAAAATAGACACATTGATGAATAAGACAGAATAGTGAACCCAGAAATAAAGCCACATACTTACATCCAACTGATCTTTAATGAAGTCAACAAAAACATAGAATGGAGAAAGAGCATTCTATTCAATGAATGGTGCTGGAAAAATGGGATAGTTATATGCAGAATGAACTTGACCCCTATCTCTCACCATATACAAAATTAACTCAGATGGAGTGGAGACTTAAATGTAAGAACTGAAACTGTAAAAATCCTAGAAGAAAACCTAGGAAACATTATGTAAACATTGGCCTAGGTAAATAATCATGACTAAAATCCCCAAAGCAAATGCAACAAAAACAAAAATAGACAAATGGGACTTGATTAAACTAAAGAGCTTAGACAAAGCAAAATAAATAATCAACAGAGTATACAGATAACCCACAGAATGGGAGAAAATATTTGCAAACTATGCATCCATATTCAGAATCTATAAGTAACTCAAAAACTCAACAAGCCAAAAACACCCCATTAAAAAGTAGGTAAAGGACATTTACAGACATTTCTTAAAGGAAGACATCCAAGTAGTCAACAAACATATGAAAACATGCTAATCCTCACTAATTGTCAGAGAAATGCAAACTTAAAACCACAGTGTGATACTATCCCACACCAGTCAGAATGATTTTTATTAAAAAGTCAAAAAACAACAAATATTAGCAAGGATGCAGAGAAAAGGTAATGCTTATTCACTGTTAGTGTCGGGAAAGACCACTGTTAGGTAAAATACAACCTCTATGGAAAACAGTATGTACATTTCTTAAAGAACTAAAAATATAACTACATTCAACTCAGCTATCCCACTACTGGATATCTATCCATAGAAAAAAATTGTTATATCAAAAAGTCCCCTGCACTAATATGTGTATCACAGCACTATTCACAAGAGCAGAGTCATGTAATCAACCTAAGAGTTCATCAACAGATCACTGGATAGAGAAAATGTGGTATGCATACACTATGGAATACTACACAGTCATGAAAAGAATAAATCATGTCTTTCTCAGCTACATGGATGGAACAGGAGGCCATTATTCCAAGTGAAATAATTCAAGATATAGACAAATATCACATGTTCTCACTTATGGGGGGAGCTAAACAGTGTGTACGCATGGACGTACCAAAGAAAATAATAGACACTAGGGATGCTAAAAGTGGGGAGGGAGGGAGAGAATAAGGGTTGAAAACTTTCCAACTGGGTACAGTGTTCACTGTTCAGGTGATGGGATGGGTACACTAGAAGCCCAAACCTGACCATCATGCAGTATATCCATGTAACATACTTGCACATATACTCCCTGAATCTATAAACATTAAACATTTCTGAAAGTTAGCATAAAAGATAACAGTCTGAAGGAAAATTACAACTCAGAGTCTGAGGGTAACTGAATATGGTAAAACTACACTTCAATAGAGTCTTACAGTTCCTAAAATAATCACCCTTATGTTATTGTATTTAACCCTATAAACAAATGAGATAGACGATAAATAAAGTGTATATTATTCTAAAAGTTGAGGAAAACAAGCTCAAGAATTTTAAATAACTTACCCAGAAGTAAAGAGTAGCATATCTGAAAAATTTTACTGTTCCTAGTCTAGTACAATTTTTTTCTGTTATGTTACTTCAATCAATATGACATATAATTTAATTTCTTAAAATGGATATAATACATGGTTAATTGGGACATTGTAAAACTACCCAATGTACTTTTTCTATAAATGAGAAAGTATAAAAATATTTACTTACATGCTTGTTCATTAAATATTAAAATAATGAGAACCTAAATAATATTATTGCTCCATAGTAAGGAATTAATAGAAGGATTTGTTGTGTACTCGTACAAGATAATTTTAAGTATACCTTAAGTGATTTATAGGTATGCATATAAATATGTAAATATTCATATGAAATATTACTTATATCATTCATTTGTTCAATAATTGTGTATCTACCATGTGTTGAGCATGATACATTGGTAACAAAACAGACAACAACCCCAGGCCTTGTATACATTCTTATAGGAAGTGACAGATAGTAATAAACATAATAAATAAGGCTATTATATGGATACTAGAGGTGTGAGAGGAAAAAGAGATGAAGTAGAGCCAGATAAGAAGGATCGGTCGTGCTGAGTGATGAGAGCAGGTTGCTCTATTAACGGGAATCACCAGAAGGGTGTTTGAGCAAAGACTTGAGATGAATGAAGAGGGAGCCATCCTGACGTGTCGGGAAAGACCACACAGGTGAAGGGAGCAGTGAGTGCAAAGCCCCAGGGCAGCTGGGTGTATGGTGCATTCAAGGGACAACAAATATGCTGGTGTCGAGAGACCAGAGTGGGGAGGGAGAGAGTAGTAAAAGAGGAGTCAGAGAGGAAGAAGGCATCCATCATACAATGTCCCTTTGGACCCTGTAACAACTTTAGCTTTTATTCTCAGTAAAATGCTGAGCTGTTTGTAGGTTTTAAAAAGAGTAGGAACAGGATCCATCTTATGTTTTAAGAAAAGTTATCATTCCAGGTGCTATATTAAGAAGACTATTTAAGAGAAAGTGGGGAAAAGTGGAGAAACCAGTTAGAAGGCTACTGCAGTCATGCAATAAGAAGCGGGATGGGAGTAAAAGCAGTGAAGGTGATAAGTGGTGACATTCTTCATATGTTTTTAATATAACATCAATAGGATTTCCTAATGAATTCAGTGTGGGGAGTACAAGAAGTAGAGGAGTCCAGGATGATCCAAGCTTTTGGCTTGAGAAAGTAGAATTTTGGCATTTCTGACAACTGAGATAGAGAAGTCTTTGGATGGAGCAACATTAGGGGTGTAAGAAGGAGGTCAGGTGCTCAGTTTGAGAAATGCTGAATTTAAAAGGGCTCTTATCCATTCAGTAGAAAGTACAGTAGATAGTCGGAGAAAAGATAATAGACAGTGATTCTATTTTTATTTTTTCTCACATTGGGAAAGTTCTAATAATCTAAACTGATGCTCTAAATTTTATCAATAAGTTCTAAAAAAATCTAAGATTCTAAATAACACCATAAATCATGAAAATTTATAGCAACCAGTTTTATAGAGATTAAAACAATGTCCACGAATATTGAAAAGCTATTTCACTGGAATACACTAAAAAATACTCTGTGGAGAGTTTGAAAAACACTACTTAGAAATAATGATTGATAAATTTTGGTTATATATGGTGTTGAAGGTAAACAACTCATAAAATATTATTTCAAATATTGCTTTATAAATTAAGCTGGTTATTTAATATCTCTAAAAATAAGAAATAGTTTCTTTCAGAGTTTATTTGTTCAAAAGGATTCTGAAGAGACTTATATTCAATAATAATAAGTAGGCACATCACAAGTAACATTCTGCAAGAGACACTAAAGAGTAGACTGCAACAAAAAAACTGGGTGACTACGTTATACTGCTTTGGCAATTACAACCTCCAAACACTAAAAGGAAAGAAAAAAATATCATGGAACATTTTTAAAGACAATTTTAACACATTTTAGCCATTCATTAGGTTCTTAGACTGAAAATCAAAAGTTCACATCTATCTAAAATTGCAGGGCGAAGATTACGATTCTGAAAGCTTTTCAACCACTTTAGAAGCCTCTCTGAGGTCAACTCAAGCTAGACATTTACACCTATCAGTGCTTTGGCATCGTCAACCTGTCTTTTAGCTGTATGACAGTAAACATTTAAAATTCTAAATCCTGTACTTTTGGAAGATGTTCTGGAAATGAAAGTGTGATTTAATTTTTAAATGCTGTGTCCTCAAGGAACACTTCTAAACCTTAATAAATATGGGATATAAACATCATCATTCATGGCAGGACACAGTGATCTTATCTATAGGCAATGAGCTGTCTGTATAGAAATGCTAGACCTCGATGAACACACAAGAATCAAAGCTGATCCTAACAATGGTGCAGAGGCTAAATATATCTCAGCAAACATACAAGCTCACAGGCCTTGAATGACCTGTTAGCCACACAGACATTTATTGCAGATTCTGATTGCACAGGGTGTGGCCAGTTAATACCAGCTGCACTGGCCTCAGTACAGTACAGGTTATTAGCCAGCACAGGCAGCCTCAGGGCACATATGCTCAGTTTGATTTTAATTTTTAACTATGCCTAGGACACCTGCTGAAGGGAGAGGAGATCGCCAGCATATGCTGGTGGTAGGTCTCAAGCCCTAATAAGTTAGTGCAAGAGAAGTAAGGAATCGGAAAAAGCAATGAAAAATAAATAAATAAAAAGGGAGAGGCTTTACAGCCCTGAAATACATTAATAGTTAGATCAATGTTTCCTGTTTCAAAAGCATTCATGAAGCCCTGACCTCCAACATTTTAGGGCACCACCTGCTTAGCCAGCATGTGCTGCCCAAAATATTTTCATGCATCCAGAGCTAAGAAGGGAAATGTGGGGAGGCTGACCATGAATTAAAGAGCTTGTCCACAGACCTGGGTATCATCCCTAGCACCTGGTCTTCATTTGGTTCTGCATTGGCTAATTACATATGAGAAAGAAAGATTCTTTCCTTAGGAGACAGGCTAGTTTTAAACCTAGGCATTTTCATCAGACAATAGAAATAGTTACTTAGACTCAGAACTGAAAAGGAAGTATGCACGCTCTGTCACTAGATGGAGCCCACACTCAATGCAGTTTTTGGGGTGTCAAAACATATGACAAAAAACAACAGAATGAAGATGCTTTCAATAATGCTGGATGTGAAACAAAGACACTTAGAATAAAGCTGGCAATTGGGGATGCCTTCATTATAAATTCCTAGTGCCACTCTTATTGCAGAAATTCTGATAGGCTCTATGGATAAACATAGTTGGAAGTCACTTAGAACGAACAATGGAACTTCACCCTTGAAGTTGGATGAATGTTTTGACCTTGTTCAGAGCCTTCTGGGAGAGTTGTCCTAGGGGCAAATCCCATTTGCCTATTATTGGTCCCAGGTGGATAACCAGATGAGCATCAGTTGATGGGGTGGAGAGACCTCAATAGAGTGACAAATGAGCAGTAGGACTGCTGACCTTCTTCACTAAGCCAGGGAGAGCAAAGTCCCTGATTGACTTTAGGTCAGGTTGGCAAACTGTCCCTATAAAGGGCTGACCAGAGCATACTTTTGGCTTTGCAAGCCAGGTGGTCCTTGCCATAACTGCTCAATTCTCCATCGTGCAATACAAAAGCAGCCACAAACAATATGTAAACAAATGAGTGTGAATCTGCCACTGATATACCGATTGCTGATTACACCATTGGTTCATATTTCTCAATTTGACTGAATTAAGATATTGAATCATAGGTAGTTTGTGGGCAATTGGTGTCTTTTTCTTTTCTTTCTTTCTTTCTTTCTTTCTTTCTTTCTTTCTTTCTTTCTTT